>NC_047672.1:63898617-64181117 GCF_011762505.2 Arvicanthis niloticus | reverse complement strand
TGAAGAGTTCTACATCTTGCTCTGCAAGCACCAGAAGTCTGTGTACTACACTAGGTGTAGGTTGAATATATGATTCTTCAAAGCCCCACTCCTATAGTGACACACTTCCTCCAACAAGGCCACACCTATTGCAACAAGGCCATGCCTCATAATAGTGCCACTCCCTATAAGCGAAACATTCAAACACATGAAGCTGTAGGAGCCATTCTCATTCAAACCACCGTGGTACCTAATATGGGAGGAACAATTCTATGGACAGGAGTTCAAGAACCAACAAAAAGAATAAAACTGAAGCACCAGCATTCATTGCTTTATGCTTCATTATTTATGTCATGTACCAACTAACTGCTTCATGCTTCTGTTTCCCTAACCCTTCAAAAAGTGATTATTCATGCAAATTCTAATAAAAAATTAGATTGTCCTTAATTTTCTTTTGTCAAATATTTTTCACACCAATGAGAAAAGTAAATAACATAGATTGGTACTGCACTTCTACACAGGTGACCTCGGTAACTATACACATGTATACTAAACACATATCTTTGATAGACATAAAGAGGATTATATCATTCATAGTGTGTTTTCATAAATCTTAAATATGTAAAGGACATTAAATGTCCCCTTAACCTTCTATCTGTTAAATTTTGCATTTTCAGGGTATGACTAGCAAAGGCAAGAACTTTAGATGGTAGAACCTTGCAAATGGACATTAGTCAGTTTTGTATCTTCAGAGGACATAATAGGACCCAGTCCCTTCTTTTTTTTTTTTTTTTCTTTTTTGTTTCTTGTTGATGAGTCCTACAGTTTTGCTAACCTACTGGTCCCACTGTGATGTCATGCCTTGCTGTGGGACACAAAGCAATGGGTACTATTAATCAGGTATTACAACTTCTTAAATCATGAGATAAAGTATAACTGTATAAATTGATTGTCTGATGTATTTTGTTAAATTGAATCTATGCAATTTCAGATTTCTCCTATCATATAGATTATCATTTCACTCTGCCAAAAGTTTCACATAATATTCAGAACATTGGGTAAATGATAAAATATTTTTTAACATTAGAAAGTTACATTAATTTTAGGAATATATATATTAGAGAAGATTGAAGCTGAGGAATTTTTATAGAGAAAAATACAGGAAATGATAAAAATAACATGAGAAAATAAAATGCTGAGTGACAAATGGGAAGACAATCATCAAGAGCTGAGTCGGAGGTCAGCTTGTAGTAAGTGTGGCAAATGGAATTAAATAAATATTGAAGATGACTACAAAATTAAGCATCAATAATATATATATATATTATATACAACATACAATAAACTTGATACAAAAGAAAAATTAGAAAAAGAACAAAGAGAAAGAAGAGAGGGAGGAAGAGAAGAGCACCAACTAAATTTAAAAACATGTATTCAAATGCACATCAACAAAAAATAATTTTATTTAGCAAATGTAAAAACTAAGCTAAATTTTACAAAATAAATAAATCATTTAATATAAATATAGAAATCAAATACAAAAAAGAGAAATATGTAAAAATGGTCAAGGGTTTTAAATGATTAACAATATAAAGTAATTGTATAATCAATAAATTAAAAAAAAATGTTCACTGATAATTACAGACTTTCTATATAAAACACTGCAAAATGTTTTGTCTCCTTCATCAAATACGGATGATTTAAAATATTGCGAATCCAATAACAATAATTATGGATAAATGACTTATCTTCTTTTATATTATTGTTTATAGTAAAGGAAAATTTAACAAAACTAACAATGCACATATTCATTTTAACTCAGAATTGCTCCTGTCTAAAGGAAATACAGGGACAAAAAGTGGAGCAGAGACTTAAAGAAATGCTATCCAGAGACTGCCTCACGTGGGGATCCATCCCATAAGCAGCCACCAGACACTATTGCTGATGCGGAGAAGTGCTTGCTGACAGGAGCTTGGTATGGATGTCTCCTGAGAGCTAGGCCAGAGCCTTACTGATACAGATGTGGATGTTTGGAGCCAGGCATGGAACTGAGCAGGGGGACCCCAATACAGGAGTTGGAGGAAGAACCAAAATCAATATTTTCATTAACTTGACAGAGAAAATAGTAAATATTTAGCAAGATGTGCAATGGTTTCGTTATATGCCCTTCGTCATTTGTGTCCACCCATTACCTACAAACACATTAAGCAGTTGACAGTTTTTAGAGGAATGAATACTCCTTCGTTGTCTGTAACTTTATACTTTAGCTTACATCCACAGTGCAAACTCCATTACATTTCTTCCTTGTAAACCTATTATTTATCCCATTCAAATCCTTTGAATTATTCAACAAATACTGATGACTTGCTGTGTGTCAAATTCTGTTTTCATTCCGAGGCTATTATGATTAAGCAAGATAGAACAAGCCAGAAAAGCATTCAAAAATCATAGTGTTTACATCTATGTGTAGATGACAAAGAAAGAAAAAATTGGAAGAAAATGATATAATTATATAGTTTCATATGATTCTAGAAAAAAAAGCCTCTAAGTGATGTGTTAGAGAGTGCTTGTGGGCAGCAGGAAGACTATATTTTATAGGATGATCAGTAAAAGCTTACCATTAAATCAGCTTAGAAGAGTGTTGGGATAGGTAACAATTAAGAATTTAAGAATAAAACATCCAGGAAGAGATAAATGTAGACAGAATTGCAACACATAAGCTCCGCTGCATGACCAGTGTAGGAATTAAAAGCAAGCTGGTGTAGGGATTAAGGGCAGGTTAGTGCCTGCATAGAAATGTCATGGAAAGGGGTTGTAGAGAAAATAGAGCTTACAATTTCTTGTTGGTTAATTAAAGATAGTGTGTGTGTGTGTGTGTGTGTGTGTGTGTGTGTGTGTGTGTAGAGAGAGAGAGACACACACAGAGAGACAGAGACAGAGAGACTGTGTGCAGAGAAATAAAAAGGAGGAATCAGGTTAATGTGATACAGAGTAGTCTAATCAAGGGAAGGATATAACTAGACTTAAGATGGTAGGGTCAAAGGTAGAGATATGGCTTCAAGCTAATGCAAAGGCAAGGCCCTAAAAAGTCATGGTGCCATAGTGTAGAATTTATGACCGAATATAAATGGGGGTAAATGAACAGTTCAGAATAGCTCACAGTCACAGTTTTCTAGAAAGGATAAGTAGGTGAACATACTACTGTTTACTGCAGTGTGGGGAAACGTGTATGCTAGAGGACATCAGGCTGCAGTCTAATCAAGTTTTTTATTGTGGATAATTTAACTTTGAGGTTCCCTTAAGGTATGCACTCACAACTTCAAAGGGAAAGTATATAAATTTGAATCTCTCTGGTGAGGTTGTAATCAGAGACTTGAAATTGTAAGACACTAACTTGTATCTATTATTTAGAATGGCGGGATGGAGTTAGCTCCCAGGTGGAGATGTGAAGAGAAATGACAGGAAAAAGCTCAGGTTGCTCCTAAAGAGCTCCAGTGCAGATGCTTTGGGAAACAGCAGATAGGAAAAGGAGTGTCCTTGGAGACTGGAGACAAATCAAAGGATCAGAATACAAGAAAGGAATTTCAAGAAGGAGCAGGAGGTCAGAGTGAATAATACATTCCCAGGATGATAGTCAAATAATGTCTTTTTAATTGGGAAGTCAATGGGGCTGTGACAGCAGGGCACTGACAGCAACTGGAGGTAGCCTGGGTTGTGTTGAGGAGCAAATGAATATTACTTAATGGTTTTAATGAGCAAGAATCCCCAGCACTGCAGAGACAAGGGGAGGAAGAAGGAAGAGGTCAGGGGCTGGGGAGGGGGTGAAGCTAAGAGCTGGAATGACATAAAGCTCAGTAGTAGGGTGTGCCTAGAGTATGAAAAGTCCTATATTCGATTCTAGAGTCAAATAAATGAAGTAAAGCCAGCCAAGCAACCAAGAGAAAAATTATAAAACGTGTAATACACTTTTAAAGAGATCATTTTGAGAAGAAAAATAGAAGGCACACAGAAGTGCAATAAGATAAAAATGGATGCTTCCATATTAGATCTCATCATGCTGGCTGAGACCGATTAGTTCTGGCTGAGCTAGAGATATGTAGTGAATGCTGTAGATAATCAAACCTTAATACCCCAGTGAAGGGAACATGAGAATTCTGGGAAACATGTGACTGCAACTACCTCTTGAGAATCTTGAATGGTGTGGAATTTAGAGTTAAGGGAAAATGGTTTGATGGATGGAATACATCTTCTAGAAACTTTCTAGAAATCTTCAGGTTGACTTGTTAATCTGGTTGAGAAAAGATAAAGGGCTTTACGTGTGAGACATGAGATCATTAAGCAGAAGCTTAGAGACGAAGTGAAATTCACGATGCTGAGAACATTTTTATTATGAGTGGAGCCTTACATTTCTTCAAGTCACTGGCTCTGAGATAAAAATCTTTGAAATATAAAACATTATTAAAAATACATAGTAGGTGCTCAGGTCAGTATTTTGCCTGTACTGTTTATAATAATTAATATTAAGTAAATTACCTTAGTTTCTTAATTTTATTTATAAATATCAAGCATGAGATGGAGGATCTGAAATTAGGGCTCAATTTATTGGTTTCATTTACATAATTATACTGCTAGTAAAAAAAATCATAATACTTAAGACTTTTAAAGTCTGTGATTATATTAACAGATTATAGACTTCTAAGCTTAGCAACAAAAAGAAAGTAGAAAGTTAATGAATGTTGAAAACTATGGGGAGCTGAGCTTAACTGTTAAGAATAAGCATCCTGGAGCAAGTAAGTTTCAAGAAAAGTTGCACAGTAAATTAGATGAACAATTTGTGGTGATATATATAATTACAGTTGTTAACTCTCACAACAATGGCTATATCTGATATGATAATAAAGGAACTATTAATATAGTTATGGAACAAAATATTAATTTTGTTTGTCTCCTTTCCCCATTATCTATTTTTCCTTCAATTTTTAAATTATAAATTCCAAACTTTCTAAAGAATGGATAAGAGGCATGCTAAAAGTCATCTCTCAGTCTCCCTTTTGCCTTTCTTTTCTCTTGAGAAGTAATTTTTTAAGGGACTGTGAGTTGGACATATAATGGAATTTCATGTGACTTATATTAATGTTTGTGTTCCAAATTCTCTCTCCTCTCTTTCTAGGCTAGTATGTTGGCTATCACACACACACAATTATGAACATGCCAAGAGAAAAGAGTATTCTACAACAAAATCCAGAGGAACTTAGGTCCCCATATAATATTTTGAACAGAAACATAGTGTAAGCTGTAACTTTTGTTGCATGAGGAGTAGATAAAGTTGATTTTTGAGCAGCGATGTGTAGAGGGGGTGAGGTTTGGGGTCAGTTATTCATTATGTCTTGTAATACAGGTGCCATTTGCAGCAGCAGCTCTTCAGCATTTTATGGTAAAATGATACCAAGAATCTCAGCCAGTAATATCCCTGTAAGATCAACTAGATCTGTTTGTGCACTTTTGTGTCATCCTTCCAATATTTCAGGTGCCATGGTGGTAATGTGTTTGTCTATAGAGTGAAGCTGTGTACCATTGCGAAACAAGACTGCCCTGTTTTTCACCAGTGTCTATTAATGAAAGAAATTACAAAATTTATTTCAGAGTAATAATAGGACAAATAATCATGCTAACTTTTGAAAGAAAGATGAATGACTACGCATATCTTCACATGCTAGACAGTTAAATTCCGAAAACATAAGAAGGATAGCTAGAAAAAAAAAAATCGCATGGAGAACTAGCTTAGAAAACATATGCTCTACTTTTGGGTTGAAAGAAAAAAGTTGATATGAACACCAAGAAAGTTGAAATTCAGAATCTCTAAATTCATTGCCTAATGTTATCTGTACTTGGAAATTCCATGACACCTCATATGAAACATGTCACTCCTAGTCCAGGATTCCTTGTTTGAATGGTGTTTTCACCTTTCAATTGTCTAAAAAGAAGAACTTGGCAATCACACTGAATTCTTGCAACTCTTTCATCCATAGCCACCTAATTAGTCACTGAGTTCAATGGTTCATGATGTGTACATATCTATGTCTGTCCCTTCACTGTTCCTCCTCAGCAGCACTTATGGGATAAATCCCCTAATCTTTTCTGCTGCACATTATATTATACTCTGTTCTCTCATGTTTGCAGTTTCTCCTCCACATATCTCCACAGCCTGCATTCTCACATTAGCAGTATATCTGAAATGTATAATCGTGTTGTTCCTTTGTCTCATAATTATCACAGGGCTTTAATCATGTAGCATTTTATATTTGTGATAGTATATGACTTAAACCACAAACAACAGGATGCATTAATGGTTTGCTAAGAGAGTTTTCATCTTGCAAATTGAAGTCTCTCTACTGCATGACCTTTTCATAGTTTTCTTCTTCACATTTTAACATTTTTGAAATGTCCCTAGTCACTCACTGCCATGTCCCTGCAATTGCTTCTTTTGTCCTAATTCTCTAAATTTCCAGATAATTCTCAACTGGTTTCTCTCCATAGTTTCCACTATCCAATATGCTCCTTCAAGCATATCTACTTTTTAAACTTTTTTAAACTTGCTTTAAGAATTATACTATAATTACAACTTCTCCCACAAACCATTCCATATGCCTGTACCCACTCTCCTTAAAGTTCATGCCCCCTGTATTCATTGTTATTGTATGAATATATGCATATACATATGTAACCCCAAATACAATCTGCTCACTTTTTATAACGTTATTTGTATGTATGTTTTTAGTGCTAACCATTTGACACTAGACAACCAATTTGTGTGTTCTTCCCTGAGGAAGACCACCTCTTCTACTCCTAGCTTACCTTGGGTGTTTGTAGTTCATTTTGTAGAGCTGAGGCCTTTCCCCATCAACTTTAACTTGTCCATTGGTGTGATCCTTGTTCAGCTCATGTTTGGAAGGTCATTTTAGTGAGACTTTAGAAATTTAATTTCTGACATTACTAGGAGACATTTATATTTTCGTGAAAGAATTTGTGGGCTTTAATAGTACGTGTGCATCTCAGTACTTACTGAAATTCACTTGAAATCATTTGATTACTTGTCTGTTTTCCCATAAGATAAGCTTTTCAATAAATGTACTAAATCTTTTTACTGTTTAAGCACTCCAATAGCATAAACATAGAAATTAATATTTTCATTAGAAAACAATAATTCTCTTACATTTTTAATAGTTTATTTATATTTTCTTTGAGTGAATGAAAACATTTAATTCCTTATAGAGTACCTCTCTGTTCTAATACAATAGTGAAGATCTGTGTATGCTAGTGAAATCTTTATTGGGCATATTCTATAAGGACTTTATTTTAATAACAAAGTTTCTAGACAACCTTTTAAATTTATTCTAGCAATAAGTTAGAATCTCTTTAGAGTATCAAATCATGTTGCTCCATAATGTAGATGAAAAACAAAAACTGTGACTATAATTTATGGAAAACTGAAAGGAAATTTTAACATCAAATTTCATAATTCAAGGAGGAAAAAGGATTGTTATAAACATTTTTAAAAGTTTAACTTAGAGGTGTGTTTCTGTCAGTGTGATATTTAGCAGAGGTGGAATTAAATAATGTATATTCAAAAGAAAAAACATACCAAATGCAGTCAGATAGGCCTTAAACATAACATTCCCTGAACAATATTGCTCCATATGTATAATTGTATAGGAGAAAGAACCAAGATTTGTAGGGATGGGATCAGCTTCAGGCCGTGCCCTGCATACCAGACATTGCTGTACAACTGAGTCTTTGTACATGCTTCACCCTGAACAGTATAAAATCCTTCTGCACCTTTTGGGTCCAGATTGGAATGCAAGAAGAGCCCTTATGACACCATTAAAAACACATTAGTGAAACAAGTTGTTGCTTGTTATGTTGAAAAAATAACAATTCACAGTGACTCATGATGGTATGTTTTATTTTCCTTTCAAATATCTTGACATTAACACCCCATTTTCTGAACTATGGCACAATATAAACAGTATTCTAGATTGACAAAAGCACATTTATGTATTTCTTCCAGGGGAGCATAACCCTTGTCTTTAATCTCAAAGAACCATTTCTGTCTCTGTAGAAGATCCTACACTTTGTCAAATAACAGGACTATGTTTTGTTTGATACATCTACCATATTAGAAATTAAATATTACAATATATCCACATGTTTCTACCTACTAATTTATGTTCTTTTAGAAGAAAGTCTGTGTTTTATTGAAAGCAAGTGGAAATATAAATCTAAATACAAATACAAACAATGAAGAACTACATTAATTGGTATGACACATATTGTTGTAGAGAATTATACAATTCCAAATAAAATTTTGAGGTGAAATAATCATGAATCTTCCATACTGGATATTTCAAGCAAGAGAGATATAGATTATATTTTATGTAGACTGACTGAGATAGACAAAAAGTGATCTGCAGACAATCATTTGATTTATAGACCCAAGATAGGGAGGAATTGAAGATTAAAGTGAAACTAGTAAAGGACAGAATTTTTAATTGTTACTAAGTAATATACAGGTGAATTAAACAGATGTTATATTTTTATTAAGGAGGCCATCAAACAATCTTTATAAAATGCTGTATAATATTAATATTCCTAATCAAAATATACATGTTTAACATCTCTTGGAATATTTTAGTCATTTCTGCTTTTCATAAAGTCTATCTTATCTGTTTTATATACCCATGAATTCAGTTTTAATTTATTCTTTATAGTTTGAAATAATATCTTTAGAAAAAGAAAAATGACAGTAATACCTCATATATTTCATGACTTGTGTTTTTATTCACTAATTTCATGATATTTTACTATATTTATTGTGGAGTGATCATCTTTTTTTACATTTATGAACTCATATAATGCTGCTTGATAATAACTCAGAATAGAAACGATTTTTGATCCTGATTCCCGAGATAAAATTTTCTATCACATCCTTGTTCCCTTAGCTGATGCTGTGCTTGGATTCACAAGCCATAGTATCTGTGGACTAAGAAAAGCTTGTAGTTGTTGCTGAAAAGTGTGTTTTTGTTGTTCATTATTTTCAATGTCCTGCCAAACATGTAGTAGTGGGACATTTTTTCTATTGTATTTTCTACTTTATAAGCAAGGAAATTTAAACTCAGACAGAGGAAGATTGCTAATGTTTATTAAGAACTATAAATTTTCTTTGAAGGTAGATAACTTGCAGTCTATATGTGGCTACACTAGTAAAATTAATTGAATATTTTTGTAAAACATATGTCCAAAGAATGTCAAATACTATTGAGAGATAACTATTACCTATGAAAATTAAAATACGACTGTAAAACCAATGACAAATGTCTGAATTCACAAATCCATAGCTGAATGGGTTTGTGCACATTTGGTTGTCTTCTTTACTGTCTCATTCATCTGAATCTTCACTCACATCTTTGTGTTCTATCTATGTATTTCCCATTATCCATGCAGAATCTAAACTTACAAGTCCTAGGTAGATTACAAAATAGCCAAGGCCAGATTACAAAATGTCAAGTTAGGCCAATTAGTTTCTTCCCACCATTTTGGCAGACTGGTTTAAGAAAAAGAAAATCTTGGAGAGTATTTCTTGAAAGATTTGTGAGTTTTATCACTAGTTAATGAGAAAATGAAATGATTTAGAAAATAGCATAATTTAATAATAAATATAAAGTATTGGTTCACACAAATTTGCTCGATTTGAATGTACTTTCCCCAAAAGTAAATACTTGGTTTACTTTGTAAATTTTCAAATGATAGATGAGATTTATTTTTATTAATAACTGTGATTATAAAGCATCAGTTTTTGTTTCAAATTTTCAGATTCTTTCACACCCATTTTACTTGTAAAGGTTTTAATTTCCATATCTTTAAGCAGGTAGTCTTATATATTTTAACTATTTCCACACATGGGTGGAAAAGCACATTTAAGCATCTTCCCAGAGGTGGGTGGTAATTCCAGGGCTTCAACACAAATCAATTTGACTACAAGATCCATGGGCTTTGTCTCCAGTAAAAGACAAACTGAAGATAAGAAAACTAAGATGTTCTTTAGACAGTTAAAGTTAAACAAAGCCTACCCAGCATTCATGTGATTACCATCTGAACTTGTAAACAAAATAGGATCTGTATGCTTTAATCAACAGCATCATGGAGTCAAGATTTGAATGATGGTAATTAGTTAATCCTAAACATTGTCAGTAGAGAGAGATTATGTAGGGAGAGCAAAAGAGGAAAGAGGTAGTTAGAGCTTGGAACAATACCAAGAATTCCAGGGGGAACAGAAAACAGCAGGGCAAAAGGGAGCATTGCCTAAAGCAAATGATGTCACTCAGGACCACAGTGTTGTAGAGAAATGTGAAAAGATGCTCAAACTGGTGCCAATAAACATGTGAATCATATCACGAAATCCAGACTCACAAGAATCATTTAATCTGTCCCCCATGTAGCAGGACAAACAAATGGAATGGTTAGATTAGGCAAGCATTCAAGAGATCTAATAAGTAACCCTCAGTTATAAATGCATGGAAACTGATATAGGGGTCAGGGTTATTGTGGAAGGGCAGTGAAGTACTGAGGCTGGACATGTAAACAGTGGAATACATGTAAACTTGGAGAAGTGCAACCACACTTTCTACAAGAAAACGTTAGAGTTTGCCTGTCTGTTCACAGGGTCTCCCTCCTGCCAGTGCTGACAGCTCAGGGTGTTCTATGGTCTTAAAACTTTTCCCCTGTAAGCTACATGTTAGATCCCTACTGGCCTCTTTGGTTAGTTTCAGAACTGGTTGCAGGGTCCAATGTACCTTCAAATATTGCAAAATGTTTCTAATTATGAAGGACTGAGATTCTACACATCCCCAAATTTATTTTGTGGGTTTAATTTTCTAAAGGACAATGGGGGTGCTTTAACTAAAGGCAGTGAGGAAGCTGCAGTGTGGACAACAGTGACAATTGTCTGGAAGAGCATGATGTTTTTTTTAATTATAGTGAACAAAGCACAGAATTTTCTGCCTCTGAATTTCATTAGCAGATTATGAGTCTGAAAATGGAACAATGAAAGCTCATTTTAATTCTGCCAATGTCTGGATTTTGTACTGGAAATTCTCATGAAGTAACTTCTATATCCTTACCACCCCTCATCTCAGAAACTATTGTTTCTTGCAACAGTCTGAATATTTCCTTCTTTACTAAGACTTTCTTGACACAAAGACTGTGAGATTCCAATTCCTTCAACATGTATAAAACAGAAAGAAGTCATTGATCCACACAGCGCAGAAGATTGTGGATAAATGATGACCTCTTTAAATGGAAATTCATAGAATCTGTGTGGTATTTGGCCTCAGGTAAGCATGGGTGACATGTCTGTTAGCACATCTTGTTTAGACAGGCTCTTCCTCCTTCCCTGATTTCCATTTCCCCACTCTTTTTTTCAATAATCACTCCCACAATAAATTATTAGTGTAGAGGCCCTTGTATATACCTGTACTTTCTAAAGAAGGAGTCTGTTCAGCATGTTGGTTTCAGAAGGATGGTTGCACAGCAAAATAATATGTGCCCAATAACCCCTTAGCACATTTACAAGGCTGGACTCTTAATAAGTGCTTGGATGCATAGTGTAAATTATCCTTCAAAACAAACATGATTTTTTTTCTATAATAGACACGAAATAAGATGGTTTCTCAAATACTCACTAGTGAGAATTTCTATTAATTTTTCTAAGAATGTATTGTTCTGCGCCCATGGTAGAATTTATACTCCCATACACTATGAAACTCCCTGTGACCGTCTCTATATTATCTTCCTTTTGCTCCATTTTAGAATTGAAATTTCTATCAGTCTGTGCACAACTGTGAGCTAATTGTCAAATCATCTAAAGTTACATTTTTCTGATTAAATGATGAATTCAAACCAAATACTCTGAACCCAGAATTTTCATATGTAATAACTTTATAATTATCTCAGACTGTGAAATGGACACTACAAGATAAATCAAATTTAATAGTAAAAATAAAAAAATAAATAAATAAAAAAAAAAAAAGGAGAGTTGAAAATTGTCCAAAAATAAGAAACAGTAGAAATCAAGAATGTGGTTGGCAACATGAGAACTTAGGAGGCTGATGCAAAGGTAAAAGCCAGAGGCTTGGAGAAGGGAGTAACTCAGTTACGCCTTGTGAGATAAGATAGGAGGCTAAGTAGGGAGGACACTGGATGTCAATCTAAAGAGTTGTTTAAAGTTATAAGTTAACATGATGCTTCTAAACTCTCTTTCTTTCACACTCTTCCTCTCTGTCTCTGTCTCTGATTCTTTCTGTCTCTTTCTGTCTCTGTTTCTTCATCCTTCTCTGTTTCTATCTCTGTCTCTCTCTGTCTCTGTTTCTCTATCTTTTTGTCTCTCCCTCTGTGTGTGTGTGTCTATCTGTGTGTATGCCTGTGTCCGTGTATATCTCAGTCTGTATGTGTATGTGTGCATCATAAATTTGTTGGCACTGTGTGAGGCATAAATTACCAGTATCTAAGGACAATTCAACTCTAAAACTCATGGGGCTCTGATATATAACAGGAGATAAAGAAACAGAAAATACAGGGAACATAAAGATGTAAACAAGAAAAGCTAGAAATAATGTCTAAAATATTGTTTTACTTTGAAAATAAAACTATGCAGAAGAGGAAAAACTGCTAATTTTCTACCATGAGAAAATACCTTTGCACTACACATTTGCACTATTTGAATTAAGTAAGACACAAGAAGTTACACACAATATCATTGCCAAGATCAGGGCCCCAGAAGAGTGTCAGGCATTGACGCAATGCTCGGTTTTGTTTGACTTTAGTAGAGGAAGAATAACTGGAAATCGCAGAAAGCTATTTTAAGAGTAGTAGTTTTCCCCATGAAATCTGAAAGTATAGCATAGGGTGTATACTGTCGTGAGTTAAATGGAAATGCTTAGGTTCACATGATTCATTTCTCAGTCTGAAATTATCCTTTCGTGTAAGCGTACAGCATAGATCTATACCATTGAAACAATGGGAAACCAGTCAAATCTGGTTTTAACACTGGGGCCATTAATATTTCACTTAAAAATACTTTAAAATTATGCCATAGTTACAGAAATGCTATAGTTGTCTCCTGTTATTTATACTTAAACTCTGATTTCTCTATAAATTTTATGTGAGGAAAATTTTAGCTTATTAAATTCATTGTAGTTGTAGGCAGTCTTAACGGGCTGAAAATTATACTGTATAAAAGGGGAAAGCATATATTAGAGAATGCCAGTTGCAATGCACTTAAGGTAATGGCATGTGATTAGAACAACGAGAACCCTTGTCACCATCTATCAACTGAAGCTCAATGTACACTCCTTTGTTTGTTCATTGTCCTCTAAAAAGCCAACAACATTTTTTTTTTCTGCCATAAATCAGTGCTCTGCACATGTCTGGAGAGAACCTTGAGAGAGCTGCTCAGCCTTCTTTCATGTTTGTCCTCAGGGGGAAAATAATAATTTCTGTGGACTCATGTCAGAGCAAGCATCCATTAACCTGTGCTCGAAAACAGCAACTTTTAGTCAGATGTGTGGAGAACTCATAGATAAGTGGCCTTGAAAGTGACTTCTGAAATCTCTGTTACACACATTACCTTCTGCATCTTCCTTACTTTAACTGGGTGGTCACTTGAGTCATCTTGGAAAAAAGCTAAGATGCAAAGCAAATAGAAATAGAGTTTTGTCTTAGAAAAACGAAACAATAGATTGGGTAAAATGGTCCAGTTTTCTCAAAAACCAAAGAGAGGGAATTTGTTAGTCTTTGTATCTTAAATAATAGAAAAAAATTTCTCAATAATTTATACTATTTTAATAAATTAAATAATGGCTACAAATAAGAGCGAGAATGAGCATTCCTAACTTAAGAAATATATATATCAGCAATAATGGAATATAACTTTAGAGACAAGGATGGCAAGGGCCACTCTAGGAAGTATATGTCAGTGCTCTGGGAAGTTTATGTCACTGTACAAGTAAAAATGTGATACTTGTAGTATGAGGGTGAAAGAGGAAAGGATTCCCTCAGTGCATGCTTATTTAACCTATCAAATAAATCCTATAGATAAAATTTAATCCAATTCTTCCAAACAGCAACAGTGAAGTGAAAAACCAGGGTAAACATTGAGGGTATTCTAGTTTTCCCTCTGCCACATGTAAGCCTAGATTAGCAAGTCATTTAACAGTGGCTCATTTGTTTAGGGGTCGATATAGGCATATATGACTTTCTTCCTTCAAGGATCTTATATTGGACTAGTTGGGTAATCACATATACATGCATGTGACTCTTTGATTCCCTTATTTCCTTTCTTTCATCTTAATATTCACTAATATTCAATAATTATAGCTTTATCCTGATAACTTCATTGTATTGAAGTTACATCTCCAAAGCCTCAACTCCAAATATGATATGTGTGTATATATACATGGATGTGTGTATATATGTATATATGCTTGTACCAAGAGTATCATAAACATTGGGAGGGGGTTGTAAATCGCTCTGTGGTTAGATTTAAGGCCAACTCCATGAAATGGAACTTATGCCTCATGCTCTCCTGGAGCCAAGAACCTGAGACTGGATATGGGATAATTAAATCCCATATCTTTCTGCTTAATGAACATAACAGTAAAAGTGTTCTTAATTTAATACATCATAGACCAATGTTTTACTCAGTCACCACTATACATCTTCTTGACATAGATAGGAACTAACACTGAGGTCCACACAAAATTGGAAAATGTGCAGAGACTGACAGATAGTGAAAAATTCAGTCCTAAATGGAATGTCTTCATCAAATTCTGCCCTTATGACTCAGGAGGATGTAGGGAAGAGAGAACAGAATGATTGAAAGAGTCAGAAGGGATGTGTGACTCCAAGGAAAAGTGTCTTCCAGACACAATAGGACATAAGAACTAACAGAGTGTGACAGCACTCACAGACCTGCATAGCTTCAAGCCAAACGGGATCCCACTGAGAAGGGAAGTAGACATTGGCTCCAGTCCTGATGAAGACGCTGTCTGCAATTGGCATCCATTTGCAAGGAAAAACTGAAAAATAATGTTCTCCAATGTAATCTCGCTGGGTATCTTAAACACACTTCATGACAAGTCCTATGTATAGGAGTATATGGTCAATACGAAGCAAACAATAATATTTGTGTAGCCTTTTTTTCTCATACGATATTGTCTGAGAATTTTTGTCTTATTGATATTTTGCTGTTATTTTGGTTTTGAATTTTGTGTAAATGTGTATATGTGTGCATGTTTGTGTGTGTTTCTTGATTTGTTTTGTTTTATTTCATTTCTCTGTGTATCATTTGCTTCTTAAGGAGAAAGAAAGAAAGGGTGAGGGTTCATGTAGTCAGAGAGGAGTTGGAAGAGTAGCAAAACATGATCAGAATGTATTGTATAATTTTTTTAAATAGAAAAATAGTAACATGTGTAAAATTATATTAGATGATTAATTTTGTCGAGATGTAAAATTTAAAATGGTTTCCGTGTTCTTTACAATTTTCAGAATCTCAAATAAGATATTATTTAGAAACAAGAAACATAATTTTTAAGCAAAACATGAAAATAGTTTATTAAGTATTTACTTGCAAAGATATTAGGATTTTTCTTTTCACATTTACTAAAATATTTTGCAGTTAAGGGGTGATTTGCTTTCACAGAAATACCACAAGAAAAAAATATCTGCGTTTTCTTGTGCTTAAGATTATGAACTGACACATTAGCAAAGATAGAAATGTATTTTTTTTAAGAGGCATGTTTTTGATCCCTAATTTTATATGTAACTATTTGATGGTTTTCTTACTAGGCTAAACCACAGGAGAAAAAAAATCAAATAAATGTGTTCAGTGTTCTATTTGCCTAGGCTTTCCATTTATGTAGACAAATCTACTGTGAAATGTAACCCAGAATATATTTCCAAGTTTAATGCAGAATTTTAGATAGCAATACAAAATTTGATAGCAATGAAAAGTTAATGTAAACGTTTTCCTAGGAGCCTGATTTGCTATGATAGCCATGGTACCACTCAGTGAGGTTTGCTATATTAAAATTTTGCATTTGCCAGTCGAATTTTGACAAGTGCCTAAAAATACCATGATTCTATTATGACTAAAATTCTCATCACTTCTGGGTATTTTAACCTCATATTTGACTATTTCTAATGACATGGGTGGTTACATAAACCAGAAACACATGAGCACTCTGAGCTCCAGAAGAAACTCCAGATCTTAACCTAGGATTATTTACTTCTATTGGAACTAAGCTGTAAGCAAACGCTAGCTTGGTGGTCCCAAAGAAGATTTTTTTTTTGAGTCCTGCATTTGTTTCTCGGAACTCATATAGAATGTTACCCCAAATTAACAAACTAAGTCTAAGCAAAAATTAGAGTTCCAAAGGCTAATTTGGAAATTAGGATTTAATGGAAATATGTGTTAGCTCTTTGGATAATATAATGAACTACTTGAAGTTGAGTTGCTGTAAAAAGTTTTGGGTATTTTTTTTTTTAATTCTCAGATATGGTTGTTCAAGAGTCTGAATCTGGTGATGGTCTGGTTACTGCTAGAGTCCTAAGATGGTTCTTCACATGGCAAACGACTGAGTATCTGCATGTAAAAGCGTGTGTGTGTGTGTGTGTGTGTGTGTGTGTGTGTGTGTGTGTGCTTCCCACTTCTTTTTTTTCTAAATCCACTAATGCCCAATCATGAGGGCTCTACTTTAATTTTCTCTTTTGATATCAATCAATTCCAGAAAAGCCTACCTCTAAATATCATAGCCAGGTCTAATTCCAATATTCTAAATGCTTCATAATAGAGATTATATTTCAATATAAAATCTTTGGGGACACACTCAAACTGCATCCAAACCATAACAGACTGATTATATACCCAGATCTTTGTTCTTAGTAATGGTAACTAAGATAAAAACAACTCAATATTATATCCAAACAAATGTTATTCAAGCTACAATGAAATAGTAGATGAACTATAATTTAGATGATCAAAAAATGATACTTAGAAAATAACAGACACACACACACAATGCCTATAGTATTAATTTATCCAAAGCTATTTTTCTATTACAGAAAGCAATTTACTTCCTCAGTAAATTTCCTCAGTGGATCATCCTAATATAATTGGCAAATATTGTCTATCACTGTAGAATTGAACAATAGAATAATAGAACAGTATGCAAGATGAGGCTCATTTATAACAATTACAATATATTCATAACAAAATAATATCTAGAATAGAAACCATAATATTTCTCTGAGACAGTCTGGGAACATGTACTGTTGTAATTATAAAGCCACAACTTAAAGCAGCCACACTGATAATATTACTATGACTCCAAATAGAAGTCCACTGATCCCCAATTTTTTCCCTCATCCAATAGATTCAAAGACAAAATGGCTATTGGGACTAAAGTATATAACAGCAGAGGTGAATATAGTTAAATAAATCATATAATCCAATGATATTTTGCTTCAGGCATAATTATGAATTCAAAACATATTCATTGAATTCCTCATGTATATATGACACTTTCACCTATCTCAGGGAATATTGTGGTTAAAAAAAAAAAAAAGAAAGACTTACATTTGTCAATTTGGAATGTACAATTTATACTAATAGCCAAATTCTTTAGGGAAGTCAATGCATTTGCAAAATAATCTTACATTGTCTACATGCGGAGAAGTAGTAGTCTGCATGAAGACACCTATCATAAAGCAGAAAGCACCAAGTGTTATAGAGTGATATACAAGTTCCCCAAATTAGCAGCCAGAATGGCTGCACCCTCATTCCAGTGAACACTGTCATTTCATTCACCGTAACTGCCAGCACTACTGCCGTCTGGAAAGTCATATTAAAACGATTTTGAGTAAGCTGACAGGAGTGCTGTGGATTCTCACAGCACTCAATCACTTTTTGCCAACTTTTCTTTCTCTTAATGAAACTGAGCAGAGGGATAAAGAGTAGACAATGAAATAAAAGCAGTTGACTACAAGGACGTGTATGTCCACTCTGAAATGATTCGTGGAATACTTTGTTCTACATTACAGGCCGCATGTCCACATGTGTCTATGCACATCTAGGTATGTACATACGTATAAACATACCCATGATTTTGCATAGTTATATGGTACAGCTTCCCAATGTGCAGGATGATTTTAACAACCTCAATGTCTGGCGATTCTGCCGTGAAGATGTTGAACATAGCACAGTAAGTACTCTTTACTTTCTAGATAAAGAACAAAGTGATGGTTTATTGATCCGACCCTATCTGGTCTGATGTGCTTTGTTTTTCTAGCTATCTGTAGACATATAAATAAAATATAAGTACAAAAATTTCCTGGATCTAGTAAAACAGTTATGCTTTACATTTATATTAGCCTTTTAAACACACTGTGAAGGTTTTATTTATGGTATCAGCCTCTTTTTAATAACATGGTTTTTTTTTTTTTTTTTTTTTTTTCTGTGTCACTTTTAATGTTTTGTTTTGGTCAAGGGTCATTGAAGCACGTGCTTGACAGTGCAAAACACTGAGTAACATATTTTTCTCATTTTTTTTTGTATTGAAGAATCTAGTGTTTTTACAAAGAAAATCAATCCCTTTAGAGGTCAATGCCACATCCCATCTCCTGTCACTGAAACATCCTAAAGAACTGAATGGAAATAGTTTTAAGAACCCTAGAAGAATTTTCTAAAAGGATGTTTGGCCTCTGATGAGTGGGGAAAAAAAATTCACCGAAAGTCAAATATTTTCACAATTGAGGGATGAAAAGGAGTGTTTTACTTGATGGCCAGGAAGACACACTTGTTATTTACTTCAATTTGGGGCCAAATCCACTAAAGTTGAAACTCTTATTTAAAGGTTCATTTGCTCAGACTGAAACTAAACATAAAACGACCTCTCAGAAATGCCATGGCTTGCTTAGGTAACACCCTTTCTCATCAGTCCTGTCTGCCACATACAGGGACTGGAGAAAGTAACTGATACTTACTTTTACTACATTGGATAATAATCGAGGATCTGATGATAAAGTCAGGTTTTTACAATGCAGTGAGTTGTGCTGACTGATGGTAAACAGATAACTGACTCACCAAAGCAGGTACAGTTTCTAGGACAAGTAATGACAATATCTGTAAAAGCCGCTTTCTCAGTCAAGTGGTTGTTATAGGTCTTTTGTAAAAACCTTAAAAAAAAATCAGAGTGGCTGGAACTTCATAGAAAGGACTTGCCAGATATCTCAGTTGGAAATTCTGTGTATTCTAATGGAGAACTATTAAGATCACAGGGCTAAAACTTTAAATCTGAAATTTATCTGAGACCTTTTTTAAAGAAATATATTTCTCACCGGGTAGTGGTGGCACATGCCTTTAATCCCAGCACTTGGGAGGCAGAAGCAGATGGATTTCTGAGTTCGAGGCCAACCTGCTCTACAGAGTGAGTTCCAGGAGAGCCAAGGCTATACAGAGAAACCCTGTCTTGAAAAACCAAAAAATAAAAAAAATAAAAAAAAATTATAAAAAGATTATTGTATTTCTCTGTTGAAGAAAAGAATTATTTTAGCTTTAAGAATGTGTGTGTGTCTCTCTCTCTCTCCCTCTTTCCTGTCCCTCTCCCCTCTTCCCCTCCCCCTCCCCCTCCCCCTTCCTCTCTCTCTCTCTCTCTCTCTCTCTCTCTCTCTCTCTCTCTCTCTCTCTCGTGTGTGTGTGTGTGTGTGTGTGTGTGTGTGTGTGTGTTTGTGTGTGTGTGTGTGCACATGTCTTTGGGTCTGTGCAAGTGAATGCAGGTCCCAAGAGTGGCCATGGCAGACCTCTGATCCAGTGGATCTGGGAGGACAGATGGATGAGAGCTGCCTGACATGGGAGCAGGGAACCTAGCTCCAGTCCTCTGAAAGAGTAGCACATCACTTAACCACTGAGCCATCACTCCAGCCTCTAAAAAAATATTCTTGACAAGGCAGAACACCCTATGCTCATCTGCTGGGATGACTTTTAACATGAAGGGATGTTGTATTTTGTCAAATGCTTTCTCAGCATCTAGTGAGATGATCATGTGGTTTTTTTCTTTGAGTTTATTTATGTAGTGGATTACATTGATGGATTTCCGAATATTGAACCATCCCTGCATTCCTGGGATAAAGCCTACTTGATCATGATGGATGATTGCTTTGATGTGTTGTTGGATTCGGTTTGCAAGAATTTTATTGAGTATTTTTGCATCGATATTCATAAGAGAGATTGGTCTGTAGTTCTCCATCTTTGTTGAGTCTTCCACATGCTCTTGGAACTTTTTCCTCTGACTGGATTGCCTTATCCAGACTCCATGTGGTGGCTATTGACTTGTCTTATTGTATTTTCTTTCCTGTTTGTTTGTTGTCTTTTGGAGGCAGACTCCTTTCTGAAGCGAGATGGAGGGGGAGTGGATCTTAGGGCAAGGTGGAATTAGAACTGGAGGAAGTGGAGGGAGGGGCAACTGTGGTTGAGATGTATTGTATGAGAGAAGAATGTATTTTCAATGAAAAAATGTAACATTTCAAATAGTGCTGCATTTATGTGCATAAGTATAATACCACATACTGGAGCATACGTAGTTTCTCAAGGGCTCTATCACGAAAGAAAACTTATTTGTGTTCCCTTCCCCAGCAGCTATCAGTTCTCGGTAGGTCCGAAGATGGATGGGAGACCTCATGAGCTAAATCTCCATTCATGCTGAGATTTTGTCTGGACTTGTGAATTTCTTGTTTATACAGTAACACTACTGAGTTTATCTGGGTATTAGTACTATAATATTAATATATGCAATTTTGCTACTGTTAGCCACTACTTGTGGGTCTTACCTTCCACCTCTTCCTTTGAAACGATCCCTGAGACTTTAGGGTAAGTGTAATAAATATCTGTAGGACTGGTTAGTCTGTAATCTCTTATTTTAACACATTAACCAGTTGTGAATGTCTATGTTAATCAAATCTAATGCAAAAAGAAGCATCTTGGATGAGGATAGAGAAGTCTACTAATGGATATAATGATAAGAACTTAGGGAACAATTTATAACTCTACCCACTTGTCAGAATAATAGAATTAGATTTTCCCCTAAGGCTTATGACTTACGGAGTCATGTTTTGTTTTTTTTTTTTTTTTGTTTGTTTGTTTTTTTGTTTTTTTGTTTTTTTTTTTGCATTTGTTCTATGTTGTTAATGTGTCTCTGTATCCACTTAGAGTTTGGTTGCTTGCTTTCATGCTTGGGGAAAATTAGTAGTTATTGTAACTCTCAAAGTTCACAGCTGGGTAAGATTCCTCAAAACCTTTTGCAGCTAGTAATGTACATATAATATCTCAGTACTATGAAGGCTAGCCAGAAGGTATGGGGCTTCTACTTCAGTTGAAGTTTGCTCAATATATGTTCTATGAAATAAGTATGTAGAATCCCCAGGAATAGAGTTCTGGAGGTTAACAACAACAAAATGACACTAACTTGCAGTGATTAGTGGAATATAGAATACCTTACTACCAACAACTTGAAAAGTGATAACTGATTCCTGCCACTAGAATTTTTATTTAATAACCCATGGCATCTGAGGGAGTCATTCTCTCTCCAAGCCCTCTTTGTAACTCTTCTTATATGCATATGTACATATTTTAGAAAGTTTCTACATTGGGTAGACTTCTTTGATATAGATTATCTGCGAAGATTAGTCTGTAAAGAAGTCATTTCCAAATTGCAAAGTATTTATGTGTACTTCAGATTTTAACACATTTGCAGAAGCAATGCCTTTTTAATTTCATGGAAATATTTTTCCTAATTTCCATGTGGCATGCTCAAATGTCTTTGTGTTTGTTATCCCTCGCCATACTCATTTCTCTACCCAGCTATCTTATTCCTCATCTCCTTTAATGCTTCTTTTTCCATTATTCTTCTATTCTCCTCCAACCTCCTTGCATTCTCTTCCACCTTTCTTGAATTCTGCCTCCCTATGGTTCTTCACAGGGAGCATCTGTTGTTTGCACAATGTATGCACATACTCCTAAAGGCTCAAATCTGACATCCAACTAAGAGAGAAACCATATGACATTCGCCTTTCTGCATCTGAATTACATCTTTAAAAATGTTTCTTTCCTTTTCTCATAAATTTTGTTATCTATTTTTCTTTACAGAATAATATTGAATATATATATATATATATATATATATATATATATATATATATATAACCATTTCCTCAGCTATTAATCTGCTGATGTAGATCTAAGCTGTTTTCATTGTCTGGCTATTGTGAAAAGAGCAACAGTGAATATGTACAATGAAGTATCTATATAGTAGGATGTAGGATAATTTCAGAATATAGAAACTAACTATATGGTTGTATCATATATTAGAAATAATTTTAGTGTTTTCAGAAAACTGTACACTGAATATCCATAGGTAGAGGTAGAATCCCTCCAGCAATGAATATAATTTCTCTTTTGCTTACATCCATCCAGCCATTTGTTTCCATTAAAAAAAATCTCATGGTAGATTTAATTTCATCACTCTAACTGCTAAAGATGCTGAACATTTTTAAACTATATTTCTTAGCTACTTGAAATTCTTCTTTTGAGAAGCCCTTGTCTAATTCCATGGCCCAATTTTACATGAGATTATTTTTCTTGGTGTTTACTTTTTTAGTTCTTTGTATATTGCAGACATAAAATCTGTCAGATGTACACCAGGTGAAGTTTTTTGCTGGATAGACACTTTTGAGTTTCATAAAGTCCTATTTCTCACTTGTTGGCCTTACTGCCTTTCCTATTCAGAAAGTCCTTTCTTATGCCTATGAGAGGAATCACATTCTCTTTTAATCATTTCAAGGTATTAGAAATAAAGCACTCTATTTGGAGTTGAGTTTTGATAAGGGTGAGATATGAGAATCTGCTACCATTCTTGTACATGAAACTATCTAGTTTGATCAGCACTGTTGAGATGTACATGCCTTACTCTCCACCCGCCAGTTTATAATGTTGTCCTTAGTAAAAAAGAAAGAAAAAGAATTCATGTGTCTGTAGGAATTTAGACTTATATGTGGGTCCTCACGTCTATTCCATTGATCACCATGTGTGTTTTGCCAGTTCTATTTTGCTCTCATTACTATAGATCTTTTGTATAACTTGAAATCAGGGTGGTTATACCTCCAATACTGCTTTTGATTGTTTAAGATTATTTTGGCTATCATGGGCCTTTCTGTATGAGTGTTCGGAATTTTTAAAAATTTCTTTGAACAATTACACTAGAAATTTGAAGGCAATTATACTGAAATTGGGGATTGCTTTGAGAAGCATGGCCGTTCACTTTGATAATTATGCTAGTCTCTGAGTAAGAAAGTCTGTTCATTTTCTTGAACTTTTTATGGTTTTAATGAGTACATAGTAAAATATCTCTCAAAACATATGTAGTTTTAAGTAGAATATTGTAAAATATGTTTTTCAAACCTTTGGTCTTCATATTTTATCTAAACTATAACTATAGTATTGAATATAAAGCGATGCTTTTCTGCCTGTTTAGGCAAAAGAAAAAAACAGGATGCACTTCCGAAGTATAATCACCCAAAAGAATTTTACATAGAATTTTAAAATCTGTACCCTATAATATGTTGACTAAAACTTAATTCATTGATTAGTATTTATTAATGTATCTGAGTAATGTTATTTTCCTTTTTTGTAACAAGCATATTCATAAAACATTCCTTATTGGCATATAAGCAATTTCTACTGTACATAGAGATATTTAAACAAATATTTAGTCCCTTTAAAATATTTTATGCATCAATGGCAGATTAAAAGCACTAAACTTTTTTTTCTAAGGCATACTCTGAAACTATATATATGAAATATTGTTAGGAAATGCTGTAATTCCTTCTTCATAGTACACAAAGCAGTTATCCATGAATGACAATTGGAATGTGCAAAAGATTTGGTGAGTATATTTTTTGCTATGGGTTCTTTTTCCCTTTCTGTCTCCATAGTCTCTCCATTAATACAACCAAACAAACAAATAAACAAATCCACCAGATACATAAACTGTTACCATTAAGAAATTCTGGGCAGAAACAGAGCCAATGTTCTTGTTAATTGGATCCTTCTTGTTGCCTGGATGCTCTTATCTTCAGAGCATTCCACCAGAGCATGTAAACACATGAAGTGACCAGCCAATTAGTCTCTGTTCTCAAGAGGACTGGCTTCAACCAAGCCTATGATAAAAGCCCTCTATTAACTTAATTCTATCTCCAATTTGTGTACATGACCCAAATCTCCTCAAAGTAAATTGTGCATTGTGTTCCAAGCCATGAGAGAACTGGGGCGAGAAGCACAACAGAGGCCCCTGTCTAGTGGAGCTGAGAAGAGCTTACACTCCACACCTGCCCACATGGTGCCCTGCTTAATCAACTGTGTCTCCATGGGGCACTGGAAAGAAGGCTGGAGATCACCAAGAGCTGTTTACACAACTGGAACCATTCCATCTCAACTCAACTGAAGCAAACAGCAGTGAAAGGGTTCTCTCCTCCAATCATCCAACCAAAACAATATGAAGTGGACATCTTGAAATGTAAATCACCAGGAACATTAAGGCATCAAGGAGAAAAGGGTTTTTTTTTTCTTTCTTGTACTTCAATTAAGCAGTTGTTACTAGATTTATCTCTAGTGTTTGCCGTGACATGCAGTGCTTTCTCTATTTTAGAGGAATATAGATAACTGCATGTTGGTATGCTATCCAGAAGAAAGTAAAAACCGCATGTGTAAATGATAACAAAGTCAGGTATTTTTTCATTACATTTTTGTTGAGTGCCTTTTTATCATCTTGGAGCCTTCTCTAACCTTAGATGTTCAAGCTTCCCAGCACACGAAATGCTTAAAAGCACTAAATTCTCAGTCTGACAAGATAATGATTATAATACAAACTAAAATAGTTAAAATGACAATTGTTTCCAGTTTTACTTCTAAATCCTAATTTCTATATTTTTTTCATTTGGTTCTTTACAAATGTTATTTTACATATTGTAACTTTCACTGTTGATATTTTTTAAAACTGAGCTGTGAATAACTGATGAGTTTAGGTTCAAGGGTTTATGTGGAAGAAAATAACTTTATGCACAGAAAACAAAGATAACAAATATTCTCTTCAAAACTCTGTGTTCACTGTTTTATGTATTTAAATCTTAAAACAGTTAAGATTTAATACTTTAATATTAGTTCTGAGAGGTAACAGTATTAATAATGTTCAATCTTTCACCATTTTTCTGGTGGAGGCAAATCCAAAACAAATCAGTATCAATAATTTATCCAAGACTGTTCAATGTGAATATTTTGAAATTCACTAATGATTATCTGAACTACAAATATATTGTAAATTATAGAAAATAAAATAGATCTGTTTTTTTAACTTACAGAATAAATTTACTTATGTGCAAAAGTAAAATTCCAGCAAAATCATAAACAAGGTAGGCTGATAGAAAGAAAATATCAAGCAGCCAATAAATGTGAACTGAAAATATAAAGTCTTCTTGTTCAGAAAAAGGGAATTCCTTCCCAAGATTGACATTGTCCAAAGTTCTTATTTAAAATAAGAACAAACTTTTCAATTTAAAATACTGAGTTGATTAAAAGTGTTTAAGACAAGATCTATGCAAATAGGTCAACAATTACTCTCATATTTTAAGTCTTTGTTGGAAAGAAAGTGATTATATTTATTATCTCAATCCCTCCCAGATCAACAATGCCTTCCAACTCACCCAAGTTTTAGACATCATTTTTTAAAAACTATATGGAGTCTAATTTGTCCTGCCTTTATCCTCATGATATGTGACCATCCACTGAAGTATGCTTATCTATCAAGAGTCATACCATAAAATAAACAAATTATTTCTTTTCTCTGAGAGACTCTATCAATTACCATAATTGCCAGTAGCCCCTCCACCAGTGGAGAGATTTCATGTTATTCCCTACCCTTGCTGGGATTCTGCCACCTGACATAGTCTGGCATAGGTCTTGTGCAGTGTTACACGTGCTATGAGTTCATTTGTATAACTGTCCTGTTGTGTCTAGAAAGCACTGTTTTGTTGTAGTCACCCAGTGTCTCTAGCTGCTGCAATATTCCCACCTCATTTTTCAGGATAATCCCTGAGAATTGAGAGAACTATGTTATAGATATCCCACTTAGGATTTAAAACTCTACATTCACTTGTCCTCCGTACACTGACCAGTTGTAAGTCTCTGTGGTAATCACTATCTTCCAAAATGAAGCATTTCTGATGAGGCTTGAGAGCTGTACTAAACTATGGATATAAGAATACGACATTAGAAGTTCGTCAAGTATTATGTCCATTTAGCAGAGTAAGTCCTTCCCTAGGGACTATTTTTACACCAGTTATTGGCCTTGATAATGGTTCCAGGTTTGAGTTCCATCTTGTACAGTGGGCTTTAAAATACAATCATAAACTTTGGTCATTCCAATAGCATTGCTACTACTATTGTAGGAATAAAAATATCTTCTTTAAATTACTTTATTTTATTACATTTATTCATCTTATTTTATGTGTGACTTTTTGCATACATTTGTATTTGTGTACTAAGGTCATGTTCACTACCAGCAGAGGCTAGAAAAGGTTATAGGATCTCCTAGAACTAGAAATACTATGTGAGCCACCTGGATGCTAGAAATCAAACCTGTGTCTATTCCAAGAGAACAAGTGCACTCAACTACTCAGCTATCTCTCTGGGCCTGTATGACCCATCCCAACAAGTCAGTCAGAGTTACAACTCAAAGGATTCACATCTGGGTAAGTATGATGATTATTTTTTCTCTTTTGGTTGCAAGCACAGCAGCTTTTAGCTCCCTGAAAGACAGTCAGTGTGGAATGAAGCTTCCAAGTGAGTACCAGCTTGGTCTCCCAGTGTTCTGTGATACAAATATGTGGCATCTTCAAAAATAGAATCTTATCATTACTAGCTCTGGGATTTTAATTTTTTTTTATTTTGTGGCTTTTGTCTCCCTTTTTTAAATAAGGTAATCCCATTAAAATATTTTAACTATTACGTGTGTGTGTGTGTGTGTGTGTGTGTGTGTGTGTGTGTGTGTGTGTGTGCGTGCGTGCGCGCGCGGGCACGCATGCATTTTATGGGCCTTCTTCGGTAGTTAGTTTCCATATGACTTTTTCAAAAGGTCTTTTGTGCTGCTCATCACCTGCCTGATGTGTTTATGATTCAACCCTGGCCTCCCATGCCCCACCCCATTTAGCCCTTCCTTGCCACTATTCTCTTTGTCTCTTTTATACCAATTCTTTTTATGTCCCCACCCTGAAAATAACACCAAAACAGCCCCTTATTAGTTTTCTGACCTCTGTGGGCATTCCAAACACACATAGCTAAAGATACAAAGCTGACATTCAGCAATGAAACATGCAACATTTGTAGAATTGCAGCTGT
Organism: Arvicanthis niloticus; assembly: GCF_011762505.2. Lineage (NCBI taxonomy): Eukaryota > Metazoa > Chordata > Mammalia > Rodentia > Muridae > Arvicanthis > Arvicanthis niloticus. The sequence goes on along the minus strand of NC_047672.1, from coordinate 64,153,585 downwards.
GCTGCCTCACTCCCAATGATTTTTTCCATCTTTATTGACTTATAAGTGTCATAATTTAAATTTACTTAATTCTGAATAAAATCAAATAGTGTAAATTATCATTTACCTCTTGATAGACATCTAGCTTATTTCAAGTCTTCTGGTAGCGAGAAATTGAATCTTTTTTATTTTATTTACTTATTTTGAGATAGGGTTTCTTTGTGTAACAGCCCTGGCTGTCCTTGAACTCACTTTGTAGTCTAGGATGGCCTTGAACTCACAGAGATCCACCTGCCTCTGCCTCCTAAGCGCTTCGATTAAAGGGGTGTACCACCACCACCTGGCTGAGATATTGAATCTTGTGAGAATATGGCCAAAAGTAGTGTGCTTGAAATAGTTAACAAAAGTATTTGTAGCCCTTTACAAAACTGCCATACTGACTTCTATACTGGCTGCATTGCTCTGCATCCCCACCGACAGTGAACACGTTTTTCTGTGTCTCTACATCCTTGTCAGTGTTTACTGCAATTTGCCTTTATGCTATTTCAGCCATTGTAATTTGAGTAAGATAAAAATCTGAAAGGAGTTTTAATTTGAATTTCCCCAGTGGCATGCCTAGAAAGATATCCAAACTATTGACATGGCAACATGCCTGTCATCTTCATTTTGGGGTTGAGCAGAAGAGGAACATTTACCGATATCTGGGATGAGTGGAACCTGAAGACTGCAGGTTGTAAATGTCTGAGTCTGAATGAGTCAGCTTGGGTAACATGATATTGATTGGTGGTATCTAAGTGCTATTGTAACCCTTTAATGTTAGAAGTTTTTTGATTGTATGAAATACTCCAATTGCAATTTGGTGCTTGTAACCTGGATGTGTAGGTTATTCAGACTCAAAGATAATAAGGCTACAATCTCTGGACATACGCCAAGAAAATGTAGCAATCTCTGTCAAAATTAGCTGAACTGATCCAAATTCAGTTGTCAGTATGAGAGACTGGAGATGAAATTTATTCACCAGACTACTGACATACTAGTTTCTTGTCTTGGGTTAATTAGCAGCAGTTATGATGTATTGATTCTTAAGATATTATAGCAAATCTTCTCTTGGTGTTTTACAGAGGATAAAATATAAAAATTACCAGAAAGCATATCAATGAAGAAAAAAGCTCAGTGTGAAACAATGAAACACGATGCACTGATTTTCAGACAACTGGCTAAAATGCTTATGTTAATGGTATTTTACCACTGAAGCACACAAGCAAATCTTGTCAGCCATGATCTGATTTATAGGTGTTCCCAACGGGGACATCTAACAAGAAGAGAGTGCTGAAATTCTCCGAAAACTATAAATTGCTGAGGTTCCATTTGTGTATCTTAATCTCTATGCTCATTAGATTAAGTTAAGCATGTCAGGAATACACACTAGGTTTTTAAACATGTGCAAAGGCTATCTGTAATACCCTTGCCATGTTGAGAAGAACCATGACATTAAACACACAGAAAGGGAATTATCCCCTGGTCATATTAAACTTTTCACCTGAGCATTGATTACATTTTGTCTTATTCCTTTATACATAAAAATAATTTCATCAAGATTCTTTTTTAATGACTAAATGACTAAGATTTATTCTTCTGTGTTTAAATTACTTATTCCGAAAAGTATGTTCTTTATTCCCTTTTAAGCACAAAAGTAGCCCTGTTAGGAAACAATATAAAAAAGAGATATTAAGAAATTTTAACATAACACAGATTGCTGCCAAATTGTCAGTTGTTTCTGAGTGAATGGTAAAATCAAGAATCATTCTTACCCTCTTTTGCTATGCACAGTTATCCAGTGAATATTAGCATAAGACTTCACTGTTGTCATAAATAATAAACCTAACAAAACTAAGGGTGTAGTTTGACTTTCCTCTGGAATGTAATATGTGGATGACTAGTTAGCCAGCTACCCGTCTTGATCAGTTGTAAAGCCAAAGTTAGTCCACAGGGACTGCTGAAAGCATTGCTAATTCTTCGTGCCTTAAGTATGTAATCATATCCGAGAGACTTGAGTTACATTCTGATAACAAAGTGCCTCCCCTCCAGAAGGCAAAACATATTGTTCATGGAAGACAGGAGTTAAAAGGTCTACCCATAAATTTCACATGGACATGCATGACAACACTTCTATTGAAGGGTGTCATATGCTATCAGTGTCACTGGTGTCCTGATACAAAGACAACTCCTGGCATTATGCTACAAAGGCTTTTACCTCTTGGATTTAGGATTTCACATTTGAAGTAATTCTGTTGTCATTTAAAAGAGTAAATGCACATTACAGAAAACTAATTTTCATGTAAAAAAACCAGGAAGTATCCATAACATCATGATCTTATAAAAAAGACTTCTAAAATTACTGGAAAATTTTCATTGTACACAATTTAAAACTCCGATGTTTTCTGACATTAAGTGATGGACACATGGGTTTAGAAATTATTTCTGGTTCCTATTTGAAAATGCAATTGTGTAATATTTTCTTTCATATTATTGTCACAGAAATTGAACAAAATCATGACTCTAGCTTCATTAGTAAATTAAAGGGTAAATCTAAATCTATTAATCAGGGTAATTAATACACAAAAATGTGCTATTATGCTTTGCCATAGATAATTTATATTATTGCCACAGTTCATTGCTTGATTTCAAAATTCATATTAAAGTACTTACCACAAAAATCAGCATATTGTAGTATATAATTCATTATATAGACAAATTAGCATATTTCTAACCAAGTGCCCATTATTTTGTAAGTAAATTCAAGATACATTTAATACTTGGGGAACAGAACAATACAGCTCATAAGAGTTTCTGAATGGATTTTTACATTTAAGGAATAAATTGTTTTATTAATGTGCTTCTATTAGAACATGGATTTCAGAGATTTTATATTTTGCTTTATGTCAGAATGAAGAAGATTATATAAATTAGGTTCTAAAAATATAGGAATTATAATTATTAATCTTATGATTACTTTTGAAAGACCCCATTGTTATTCTTTACTTCAGTTTTTATGTGAATACAATGTAAAATGTGTTAATAATTTAAGGCAGTGATTTAGGATGTTCATTTGTGATTTATTGTACTGCTTTTCTATATTGACCTGTTTACTATAGCCAACAAAATACAAAACCAGTGAGATCCATGAGGGAAGTGTTAAGCCTGCTGTGGTAGTACATTTCTATCATCCTAGCACTCAGGGGGCTTGGCAGGGGTATTGCCATGGGTCTGAGAACAGCTTGAGCGACATAGAAAGAATCTGTCTGAAAAGGTAACCACATTTTCAACTTAAACCAATATGCTATGTAAGTACATTAACAGTCTTGAGAAAGAAGACTACATAAAAACTTTAAACCATAAAAGGCAGTTGGAGAGTGGTAATGAGGTGGCTGGATCTAAATCCTTGCATACATGTATAAAATGTTCAAATAATATTGCTATTTTTTAAAACAATAATTGACAAGCACATACAATTCATGCCAGTCCTATAAGCTTAAAATGAAGAGTTCTTTAATTTTGAGAAGAAAAAAAGAGACGGACATTTAAGTAGGCTCTTCAGTAGAGACTGACGCTCCACTTCCAGGCCATTAGTGGTATTTCTTTATTCTGTATGTGTATATTTACATGTTTATGTGCATTGTGTGTATGTGTGCCTGTGTAGTGTGTGTTGTGTGTGTGTGTGTGTGAGTGTATGTGTGTATGATGTGTATGTGGAGGGGGAAGGGGGCATGTGTGGTCAAAGGACAACCTGAGATGTTTTTTCTTAAGTGTAGAGACAGCATTTCTCATTGGCTTAACACTGGCCAAGTCGGTTAGACTGGCTGGCCAGAAAGCCCCAGGGATTTACATATCTCTGTCTTTCTAGCACTAGGATTACAAATGCATTCTTTGATGTCTGGTCTTTGTTACATGGGCTCTGGGGATGGAACTGAAATCCTCAAGTTCACACAATGAGTACATCAACTCTATTTTTCTATTGGTAGTCCTTACCTATCTCTCCTCTGATCTCATCAGTGATATGAGGCCTACTTTCTAGTCCCTGATTTTCTCCCAGGTCAATGACAAAAGGGTTCTCTAATGAAGCTAGAGGGACAATAGGAAAGTGGCATCCTCAGGTGCACCCCACCTTTAATGTAGCCAGCAAGCAAACCCCAGGCTCCCCTCATGCCATTTTTCTAATGCAGACCCTCCTACTTCCCCCTACTCTACTATCTTAATGCTTCTGCTTTGAGGGAATATCCACTTTTATTTACGTTGGTTTTCTACCTAAGGGAAGATGAAAGTCCTTTAACATTCTATGTACTAAGTCAAACACCTCCACGTATAAACTTTTATTCTTATTTTTTCTTCCCTTAAAGGGCTTATAGAAAAGAAGATGAAGAGGGTAGGGTCACTGAAAACAGAACAATAGATTGGTGCAGGTGAGCTCTTTTTCTTCCATAGAGGCTAGCATGTGCCCAGAGAGGGCACCATATACCTTTCACTTGCTTCAAATATGAAAGTGTGTGAAATGAAAGCAAAACTCTTTCTGGATTCCTTGATAGAGAAAAGGCTGGGGTACAATTTTGCAGATGGATGCTGAATGACAGAAAAAAAAAACTGTCTCTGTGATCCATAAAACCAGAATCTTTACCTTCTGGAAGACATTGTAATGTCCACCATGTTATGTGGAAGGAAAGAACCCATTAGAGTAAAACAGTTCCATGTAATCTTATTCTATCCATAGAGATCATATCAAGGTACAATGGATGACTGCACCTCTCGCTCTTTAAATACTCAAAGCCTATTCTTCATTCCTAAACATTGGCTACATACAGCTTAAACTGTCTTCTAGGCTTGCATTCATGGTGTTCCATGAGAAAATGTGAGAGGCTTTAATAATATTTTTAATAAGACTTTGTAGTTGCCATGATTTAGTAATGAAGCTGATAAGAATTAGCTCCATACTCTATACAACAGATTTATATATTTTGACTTTCTTAATTATCATTTTAAGGGTAAATGATAAGAAGATCTATGTCAAGAATGTAGTTAAAATATCACTAAAGCCTCATCACAGCTGAACAATATGCTATCACAGCATTCATTCATTAATTTTACAAATCAACTGTGGTATATATTAGGAGTTTTACTTAGAGAAATAAAGAATAACAAGGTGTTTTAATGAATTAATAATGTGTATTCAAATATTGGTATTGGTTTGCCTCCCCCACCCAGCTTTTATGCACTCTTAAAGCTTAATGGTATTTTAATCATATAGTAACAGTTGGAATTAGATGCAGAAATAGATAATTTTTTTGTGTGTGTTCACCTCATCTTTTAGGACAGGGATCTGTCAGGAAGAAGAAGCCTTTCTGGATGCATCTGATGACTTGTTGTCCAAGATTATTTTTAAATAGAAAGCAAAAGGAATGGGGAAGTTTCTTCTGAGAACAGGGGTGTTTTCTCTTAATATTGTGTTACATGCCAACAGGTTCTCTGGAGCCCGAAGACTGCACAGCTGTGTGCATTTGTGTTCAAGATTAGGTTTATTGCATTTCACTGGTCTCTTCTTTTATGGTAACACTTCTTCAGCTGTCTGCTCACCCATCTCACTTTCACTTTTAAACTCTGAAGCACGTGGAAGGTAATTAAACCACTGGAATGTCCTCAGCATGGGGTTAATAAGCCCAGAGCAATGCATGTGTCCTGCTGGGTGCTGTCATTCACAAAATTTGTCAAGAATTGAAATTAGATGTAGAACTGCTCTTAATTTATGTTTGATCATATTACAAGGAAAATCAAGGAATAATGGGCCTAGATTGGATTAATATGGATAAAAGTGTGTTTGTAGGCTAATAATTTTGAACCCTATTTTTTTGTTGTTGTTGTGAAGAACTAATCTTTTCCTCATTCTGTCCTTATCTTTCTCCTCAGTTCTTTAGAAATCAGTGCATGTGACAGGACACACCTTCTGTCCTTTTCTTAAATGCACAATTTATTCCTTCATATCTGACTAAGTTGAATTAATAATTTTGCTTTCTAATTTACTAATTTTTCCATTAAATATCAGCATGTAATTTGTTGTCGACTTCTCAGTAACAGAAAGGTGTGTCTGTAGGCTTTCACCACTTTCAGATTAATTTAGCCACTTTGACTGTGTGACTTGGTGTTATTTCTCCTTGGTGTCATCTCCTATAAATAATCAAAATCTAGTTAACCCTTTATTTTCAAAATAAATAAAATTGTCTTTGGGGCAAGAAGGTCCTTGGACCAATGTCATTTATCTTACATACAAATTGTTTACTAACAGTCGTAACATTCAAGCAGGAGTACTTTACCTTGCTTTATTTTATTTTGTTTTGTCATGTTTGTTTCTTGTGTCTTGGAGGCCTCCTCTTATCTGAAGGGAAATGGAGAAGGGATAGAGCTAGAAACAAACCAGGTGAGGTGGGAGGGATGGAAGAGGGGAAACTGGTCAGGATGTATTATAAGAGAGAAAAATCTATTATCAATAAACTATAAAATATTGTGTACTAAATGTTCCACTTACAAGATATATTTTTCTTATTACATGTATTTATTAATATAATTGCATGTGTTGCAAATTTAAATTAAAAGGATTTTTTTCTCTGGAAGATCTGGATCCCCACCCTTTCTCTCTCTTTAAAAAACAGGTACCTAATAACTAATAAAAATAAAATAAATCAAAACTAAACATATAGGAATGTGATAAATCAGCCAGCAGAAGAAAGTGAGCTAAATGAAAAAATTCCAAGAAACACATATAGATATAAGACACATACCCAGAAATACCAACGATAAAACCACAAAACCAGGAGTGGGAATAAAATAGATAGTTATGGGTAGACAAGTAGTCCAATGTAACAGGAGGATCAAATGTGAAGGAGGAGGGAAGATGGGGACAAGGGAAGGAATACAAGGAGGTACAGCTAAAACTATGAATCATTTGACTGGTAGTATGGAAACACAAAACAGAAGAATCATCTTAAAATAGATGTACACATATGAAGGTGTTATAAATGAAATTACCAAATAATGGGGTAAACAAAGTACCAAGTGGCTATCTCTTATAAGCAGATAAAGTTTTCAGTACTGGAAATGGGCTGCATATAATAAAATTGTTGACTAAATAGCCTATTACCCAGGCTATTATCAAGGCTATAATTGTTTTGTATCTACAAACTGATAGTGATGCTCTATTGCTGAAAACCAGCTACACAATTCATTGAACAAGGAGAAGTTGATCTTGTACATATCTAGAGTCTTCATTCGTACTGACTACTTTCCATAATATTAGAAGGTACTCTACATACTGACAAAGGAGAAAGGCAAACACCAACCCAACTCAAAATTGTTGTTCTACCATGAAGACTTACTTTCAAGATATGGTGGTGCAACAGTAGCACAGAGATGTGGGAGTAAGTAGCCAATATCTGATTTGATTGAAGTCCCATACCATAAGATGGAACCCAGCTTGGATGCTGCTTGTGTGGCAAAGAATCTGAGACTTGATAGCTCATGCAACTAGAGAAAACAAAATACTGAATTCTGCTAAATGAGCATAGCAATAAAATGGTACCTAATAATATTCTGCTCTACTTAAAGGTCAGCACCTTGCTTAGTCATCTTTAGAGATGCTTTCTTCTGCAGGAGAGGTGAGAAAAAAATGCAGAAACCCATGACTAGAATGTATAAAACAAGTGAGAGAAAGACCTTGGAGTACTCAACCATAAATAGAATGTCTCCCTCAGAGATCAGGGAACTCCGAAAGCAGAGGCAGAAAGAGCATAAAAGCTGGAATGGATGGAAGACACCAAGGAAACAAGGCCACCTAGACAAAATTAGGCTAAGAAACAAGGTCAGAGAGACTGAACAAGCCTGCACTGGCTCTGAACCAGAAGGAACCCTAGAGCTAAAAAGAGAAATAGAGTATATCTCAAATCCAAAAAGAAAATGGTTGGTTATCACCACAGTTGTCATGCTGTTATGCTACTATTGCACAAGTTAGAACATGTAGCATGGCAGGATGGTTTCATAGATTACATGAATCAACACTGGGTAAGAACATGGATACAATTTAGATTTAGAAGGTATTTAACATTAAGTCCATTCACCGAAGTATTAGTGGTTTTACCCTTTGGATCTAAGAGTTTCCTATATATGAGTTCTTAGGGAGATTTTTACTACTAGACATTAATTTTCTCCTATGAAATAGATTTTAGCTTTAATCAGAAATACATTAGTAGACTCCAAAATAATCATTTTCCATTGCACTCATAAGCATATATTCCCAAGCAAGTCATTGGTATAGGTTATAGTGCTTATATATAGTGCATAAAATTGTTGATTTTTTTCCCTAGCATCTCTCTTTTTCTTTTTTCATTTTCTTTTTTCTCTTCCCTTCTCCCTCTTGCTCCAGGCCAACTCGCTCTGGCCCATAGGTTTATTTATTTATTTATTTATTTATTTATTTATTTATTATATCTAAATACACTGTAGCTGTCTTCAGACACCCCATAAGAGGGCATCAGATCGCATTACAAATGTTTGTGAGCCACCATGTGGTTTCTGGGATTTGAATTCATAACTTCCAGAAAAGAAGTCAGTGCTCTTAATGAGTGAGCTGTCTCAACAGCTCTGAGTAGTCGTTTCTAATGCTGTGGAAACTAGTCCTTTCTTTATTTTATTGGATATTTTATTTATTTACATTTCAGATGCCTTCTCCTTTTCCCATTTTCTCTTCCTAGAAACACCCTATCAAATCCTCCCTCCTCCTTTTTGCTTTGATACCATTTTAATTACATGAAAGTATTAAGGTCAGTTCTAGGTTGAGGAAATAGCAATACAATAGATGTAAAAAAAAAAAAACAAATAATCAAAAAACAAGCAAGGCAATATATAAAATTCCATGAACACTCCTGTGATCACTGTTTCTAGGGGCTTATCAGGATGACCAAAATATCTGAGCCAAAATCTCTGTCCTAGCCCAAAGTCATTTTCATGTCTGAAACCTTCTTTCTTGTTCTAGCCTAAAATTTAGATTCTTGCCTGAAATTACTTTTTTGTTCTAGCCTAATATTTAGATTCCTGCCTGTAGTTACTCTTTGTTCTAGACTAATGTCAGATTCCTGCCTGAAGCTCACTTTCTTGTCCTTGGCCAATGTCATATTCCTGCCAAGCTGCCCATTTCCTTGTCCTTGGCCCATGTCAGATTCTTGCCAAGCAGCCCTAAAAGCTCTCTGTCTCTCTGTCTCTCTGTCTCTCTGTCTCTCTCTCTCTCTCTCTCTCTCTCTCTCTCTCTCTCTCTTTCATATTTCATAAACAAAGCTGAGTCTGTCTTAGGTCATTCTTACCCATCATGGAATATGCATTATTAAAAGCAATGCACTTCTGTCTTAGGTTGTTAAGGCTCTGTGCATAATCTTACCCATCCTTGGATTGCCAGCCTGTTAATTTAATAACTCTGTCTGAGGGTCCATTTTCAGATTCAAGCCATGTACTTTGGCTGCTAATATATTGATGTTGTTAAAGACAAGCTTTAACATAACGGGCAGGGATAAAAGTATTCCCAGGAGAAAAAGGGCTAGCATGATCAAGTTATATATGCCATTCTTGAAGCTTGACCAAAATAGAAATATTGACTTCAGGCCATGGGTAATTTTATCAGCAGTAGCTGCCACATCAATCCTCAGCAGTGCAGCATTCTTTAAATTCATATGCTCACTATTCAAAGTTAAAACACCCAGAGAGGTGTTAGATTATGCCAAATACACTGTGCCTTTAAACTTTTTCTTAATTATAATGACTACCACTGTAAATTTTAGAACTAACATGAATCCAATGGTATTTGACATAACACTCAAGATGGCTTCTTACTCTTAAACTCTGAACCTCCTTCCAATAATTTGAATAGGATCAATCCGTTGTTCCAAATACCTATCTAAATCCTCTTGTATATCCATCACATTAGTAACATTTTTTTGCTAAAAGTTTAGCTGTCATAACTTCTTGTATCAAAGCAATTGCAGAAGTGGTGCTAGCAATTAATGTAATTAAAGCTGTTCAACCATCAATAATGAAGCCTGATACCCTCTTGCTTCGCGACCCTCTTGCTTCTGCTTAAAGCATGACTCACTGCTTCTAATACTTGCAAACTTTTTTCAGAAGACCAAGGTTCTCTGATACTCAGGGGGGAAAAAGCTGGTTGATAGACCTCCATAACTGACATGCCAGATCTCAACACACTAATACTATTAGGAAGTGTACAATCAATTTCAACTTACATTAAATACTGTAGAAAAAACAAAAATAATTTTAATGACAATTAAAAGAGCATTCACACAAGAACTAACATTTGTTTGAAATCAAGATCCTACCCCAACTTTATCTCTTGCTAACATAACATCATAGAGAACTGCAGCTAACTTCCAAATATGTCTCTGAAAATATCCAGAACCAGACTTCCAAATGAAGACAGTTATTTCCAATATTGGATTGATTTCTAGACCAGTACATGATTGAGTCCAAATAACTGGGCACATTCAAGAAACGTACAAGTGCCAAGCCTCTCAGGAGACTTTCATATCAGGCTCCTGTCAGCAAACACTTCTCGGCATCAGCAATAGTGTCTCGGTTTTGTTGCAGGGGGTATTTTAAAACAGCGGCACTGGATCTGTCTTGTGAATTGGGCTACCATGTTCCTGACTAGGCAAGGCCTGTGGCCACAAGTGGTGGCGGCTTATTTTCTCCACTGCTTGGCTCAGACTGCCAGCTCAGGCAGCCAGAGTCATCAGCTCAGGCAGTCAGAGACACTGGCCCTGCCACCCATGAGACACCAACATGGGAGATGGCTCTGCCAATCTCCCAAGCTGTCTCCATATAGTTGGCTGAGCCCAAACCATCCTGCCATCCACGTGGTACACAGTATGAATGAAACTCTAATGCTTAAAGATTAATCAAAGGCTTTATATGTTTGGTAGTGCTCAATAACAATATGCCTATACAATTAGAGGTGTTTCCCAGTTAGCTAACCTAAATATAAGTTGTTATCCAGGACTGCTCTCCATACCTGCCTGGCTCTTCACCCTCTTACATCTCTCTCTCTTTCTGTTTTGCCTCACTCCTCCTCTTCCCTTTCCTCTTCCACTCCTTACTCCTCCCACCTTAGCTCCTTCTACAAGATTTGTTGACTGCATATGGGCTAGATCTCCAGGTGGGTCAGTCTCTGGACGGCCTTTCCTTCAGTCTCTGCTCCACTAAAAAGTCTCTGTTTCCTTTAGACAGGAGTAATTCTGGATTAAAATTTTGAGAAGGGTAGATGGTCCCATCCCTCAAACAGGGGCTGTGCCTAACCTCTGGATATGATCTCTACAGGTTCTCTATCTTCTTTATTGGGCATTTCAGCAAATGTCTTCCCAGTTGGGTCCTCAGAGCCTCTTGCTTTCCTGGCATCTGGGCCTTTCTGTTGGCTATACAAAACAAGAATATCAACCAACCAGACACCCCCTCCCCCACCAGAGCTCCCAGGGACAAAACCACCAACAAAAGAGTGCACATGGAGGAACCCACGGCTCCAGCTGCATATGTGGCAGAGGATGGTCTTGTCTGGCATCAAAGGGAGGACAGGCCCTTGGTCCTGTGAAGGCTTGATGCCCCAGTGTAGGGGAATGCTAGGGTGATGGGGTGGGAGTGGGCAGGTTGGTGGGGGAACACCCTTGTGGAGGCAGGGTTGATGGGGTATTTGGGGAGAGGAAACTGGGAAGAGGAATAATATTTAAAATGTAAATAAACAAAATAACTAATAAAAATTTTAAAAAGAAAAACACGAGAAAAAAGTAAAAATAGACTATGGATCTTTTCAGAGAATACTCAAAAGAAGAAATAAAAATGGCTATAAAACATCAAAAAGAAAAAAGAAAAAAAAGGAGCTTTCAGGGCAGCACTAACTTGATTCCTAGTTGTTCTACAATCAAAGTGTGTGATGCCTTCTATATCGGGATAACACACACACACACACACACCATTTCAATATTGAAATATTCCATGGAACTGAGCAAAGAGGTGTAAGAAAAAGAAAGTACAAATGGCTAAGATTCATTTTTAAAGTGTTTAACATTCTTAGTCATCTAAGCAATTTCAATGGAAACTACTTAGAGATTTCCTTGCAAACCAGTCAAAATGGTTAAGATCTCTCTCTCTCTCTCTCTCTCTCTCTCTCTCTCTCTCTCTCTCTCTTTCTCTCTCTCTCCCTTCCTCCCCCTCTTTCTCTCTCTCTCTCACACACTCACACACAAACACATACACCATCAATATTAATGTGAGGAAAGAAAAAAAAAAACCTAATTCATTGCTAAGGGGAGTGCAAACTGACGTGTCCATTATGGAAATCAAAAGTTCCTCAATAAATCTAGAAATAAATCAACCATGTAATCTACCACTCCTAGGTGTGGGATCTATAACCAAAAGGAATTTTTATCTCACTGCAGAGAGACCTACTCAACCATACTCACTGATACTCTATTCCCAATATCTAGGGGGGAAAAACAGCTAGGTGTCCATCAACCCATGAATCAATAATGAAAGTATAAAAACAGAATTATAAAACTGTTATAACTGACTTATAAAAATAGAATTTTATTCATTTGTAAATATGAAAGTATCAGGTCAAAAGATGTAACTGTAACCCAGACCTAAAAAGACCAAAATGTTTTTGTCTGATGTGCATTCTATATTTGGATCTTAAGTTCTGTGTGTTTAACTTGAAGTACAAATAGAAGAAAAAACTAGAAAAAAAACTGGAGGAGAGAAAGAAAAGAGAGGTAGAGCACATATTGTATAACATGGAAGGGGGTAAGGAAGACTGAGGTGTGGAATGAAGACAGAGGAAGGGTTGGAGAAAAATAAGCAACTTTAAGGCTATCTGAAACATTACATAGATGCCTTCTATTTTGTAAGCTTCCAAAAATGCAAATGTATATAAAGACCCTAAAAAGAATTACCCTGCACAAGGGTTATGGTCACCTCCAAGAAGTCACTGTTTTGTCAAACTGAAAACCCAAACCTAGGTATAAGAAATTTCCTTAGGAGTTTTTAGTCATTGGTATCCCAGAGACTGAGAAGCAATGTAAATTATTGCCATTTTCCTTGTTTGCCCATTATAAATATTTTAAATATTGGTTATTTAAAATATTTTTAGGAATTGTATTTGCTAAATTGTTAAGAAGTTGACAGAGCAACAACAGAAAGAATTCACAAGGGCTAGGTAATGACTTAGCAATTAAAAGCATTTGTTGTTTTTTTGAGTACTGGGATTTAGTTCCCAGTATCCACACACAGTTCACAACCACCCATACATTCAGTTCTAGGGTATCAGATGCTCTCTTCTAACCTGAGAGGGGATGAGGGCTACATGGTCATATGTACACATGCACACGTTCACACCATATACATACAATAAAGAATAAATGTAAAGACTTGGGGGAAAAAAGAGTTCTTTAAGGCTAGTGTCAGTTATGTATTGGAATTCTCAGGGATTTAAACTCTGTAAAGTTAGTCCATAATCATAACTAGTGTTTAATGGTGAATAAACTAATGCTCACTAAAGATGAACTCCAAAGACTTACATAAAAGATAAAGTACCAAATATGTCAAAGTAAACCCAGCCTACTTTTAAGAGTGGGGTGAATTGCAACATGCGTAAGATGAAGTTCACTTGCCATAAATGTAGAATTTAAGAGCTTAGAGTGGTTGTAGATTTCTGCAAGAATCATCACATTTTAGATCCCTGCTTCCCAAACAAGCACGTCCTCCAAGCTCTGCTCTCTTCGTTATAGTTCATCTTGCATCTTCAACTGAAGCCAAGGCAATAGCCAGTGTGTTCTCCCCTCTCTGGACTATCCTTCCATTAATATTTTATGTAAGTAGACTGATGCACTATACAATGTTTTGAATTCAGATTCTTCTGGTTGGTACATTCCTAAGATAATCCCGTTAAAATTCATTCTTTCCTTTTGCAATATTATCTCACTTTCTGAGCACAGCATGCCTGATTTATCTGTGAATCTGCTGACGGAGATATGGACTGTTTCCATGGCTTGGATATTATGAGCAGTGCTATTATTATAAGCGTTCAAGCACACATCTGTGCGAACATGTTTTGATTTCTTTTGATAAAGAGCTTATAGAATTATGCTTATTCATTATTTTGGAATTAATTTTTAAATATACTTCAAAAACTGTTTCTGGAAGGGGATGTACAATTTTATATGCTCTAAGCAATGGGTAGAATTCTAATGTCTTTGGTTCTTACTATTCTCAAAATTGTTATAAGTTACATGGTTCTATATAAGTATGTGCATGTGATTCGGACTTTAATTATACATTAGATATAATTGTAAATGAATATAATTATGTTGTATACTAAACATGTTACATGCATATATGTGAAGATTGTATGTTTGTGTATGAGAGTGCGCACGCATGTATGCTCGCACTGTTGACATATCTAATTGCATGCATTTTATTTAGGTTACTTCTTTGCTTTGCAAAAATGAAACTGTTATTTTTGTTTTGTTTTGTTTTGTTTTTTTCTTTTTTCGAGACAGGGTTTCTCTGTGTAGTACTGGCTGTCCTGATACTCACTCTGTAGACCAGGCTGGCCTTGAACTCAGAAATCCACCTGCCTCTGCCTCCCAAGTACTGGGATTAAAGGCGTGCGCCACCACCACCTGGCTAACTGTTATTTTCATATTCAGTGAAACAGCCTCAGTTTTTAGAGATTTTGTCCCAAGCAGTGGCATGTTGTCACATATTACAGTCATTCTCTTAAGCAAAAATATTACTTCTAGCTCTGAAATGAGACAGTCCTTGTTGCTTTTCAGATTGTTTTGGTTATTTTAGTACTTTTCCATTTTCAACTGATCTCTGAGATCTTTTGATTTTTTTCATCAGTTTCCTTCCACTGCTTAGCTTTCAAATGAGGACACCAGGATAAATCACATTCATGGCTTTTAATGTTGTGTTTGGTTAGTTGTTCATTTTCTTTATGCAATATCTACTGTTAAATACATAAAGAAAAGAATATATCCAGGGCATCTTAATTCTTTCGTTTCCATTGTTATAAAACAATATGGATTTGAGGAGAATTGTTACTGATTTATTAATACTCTGGATTCCTTTAATTCTTTATATATCACTTTCCCAATGTCCTCATCTTGGCCTTTTTGATTGCCAAGTGCAAGATCTAGGGCAGAGTCAGCAGACAACTTTGTAGGCTGACTCTTCCTTTTAGCCTCTTTGTGTTTCAGGAATCGAACTTGGATTGTCAGACTTGAAAGCAAGCATTTTACCTGCATAGCCTTCTTGCCAGCCTCTTGGCAGTCTGACCTTCTTCCCCACACCCACCTGTCTCTCTTTCCTTCTAATGAGGATAAACACAACACATTCTTAATTCTTTATATGACTCATGTTTTTTCCTGGAAAACTTGGCATTTTAACCAACATATTCTGCTTAATTTATCTTAAGGTGGTGATTATTGTTGTTTTGTTTGTTCATATAGTGATTTATTGGTTCAGATATTCATTTTGGCGAAATCTATTTCTGGTATAGTGTATAGTCACAGATGCCTCTATTGAGTTTTTTTTTTTTTTTTTTTTTTTTTTTTTAAAATCTGGATCTCCAAAATGTTTTCCTCTGTCTGAAAAGTTTAGTTGCTGGATGATTGTTAGAAAAACACTGCGCTCAAGCATCTGGAGACAATAAGGCTTCTTTATGCCACTGACTAGACTCTGTGTGAATAAAAGAGCATGTTCAGGTTCAGATTCTATATTTTGGCCCTGGCAGCTCCAATAGAATCATCTATGGCTTCTCTGTACAACGTGGACCAAGAGCATTTAACTGGCTTGAGTTCTTAGGCCTCTCGTTTGTATTTATGCACTCTGGCAAGAATTTTATTGCTCAATCATAACCAATGTATTATCTACCGATAGTACTATCAAGTATGGTCACAGCTCAATGTTCCTATATGAGTTTATTTCTATTTACTACAAAGACAAAGTAGCTGGTTCTCACTGCCCTTATATCATAGCCTTAGTCTGTCACCACTCTGATGCACAGTTCAGTGACTGCAAAAGTTGTGACACATGAAACAATGAACCTAAAGGCTTTCCTTCCATTCTTACCTCAACTTAGAAGTTTTTCAGGCAAAAACACATCACAGCATCAAGTACAGTTCCTAGAAAATAAAGATTGTTGCGTGCACCTCTTGAGTCCCCTTCGCCCGTGAATAAGGACACGAGAGACAGTATTCGGGTAGTTACTGCAAAACGAGGCTTTACTCTGTATCAGCAAACGTGGAAAACGCAGAAGGGCGCGGAAGGGCTGAAGACAGGAAGAGGCCTAGCTTAAATACACCCTAGAGTGACATATTCACTTCTGATTGGCTGTTCGCTCACCACCCAATATTACACCTCGGGATTGGCAGTGACTTTGGCGGGCTTTTGCCTTTGCAGCTGCGCAGTTACTTGTTTACTACTGGGAAGACACGAGGCCAGTGCCATCTTGGAGTGGCGAACATATAACCACTGACCACGGCTTCCTACAAAAGATGGTTGTTTTTATCCTTTATGCTTTGAAATTTTTAAGGAGGGAACTTGCCAATCTCATTTTGGCATGTCTGGGAAACTCTTGCATGGAGATTTAAGATAGTTTATCCATGTCTGATTTGTTCATTCAAGTGCGAAACCATTAATATTTTGTTGTTTTGGGGGTTTTGGTGTTTTTGTTTGTTTTTTATTGTTGCTTTAAGAATTATTTATTTTATGTGAGTACACTGTAGCTATATCTCCAGGCATACCAGAAGAGGGCATCAGACTCACTACAGATGGTTGTGAGCCACCATGTAGTTGCTGGGAATTGAACTCATGATCTCTGGAAGAGTATTTAGTAAGTGCTCTTAACCACTGAGCCATCTTTCTAGCCCCCATTAATATTTTAATCAAGGTAAAGAGCTAGTTCCTTAGCTATTATCATTTAATTATGTTTTCTGGAAGCTTTAAGGTCTAGACACAATTTTCCTGAACACACTCTCTACTTGCTCAAGACTATTGTGATGTTAGTGTGTGTCCTGGCCCAAGCTGCTGCTCCGGTCCATGGGTCAGGGTCTAGCAAGAGAGAGAGTGGGGATGAAGGGGAAGAGATGCGAAGAATGGAGACAAGACAGAGGTTTTGATCAAGTCTCATTTATTGAAGGGAAATCTGGGGTATTTATATGCTTTGCTATATACCTTGTAGGCATGGATACCATGTGCTCCTTGCAGCTGGGGGCACTAAACAGCAAAACAAGCTATGTGGGATAAACAAGATATTTACCAGAGTATGCTCAGCTGTTGTAGGCTGTTGAAAACAATTCTCTTGTCAGGTTATATGGCTCGAGATGGCTGCAAAGATGATAGACACTTTCTGCTACGAGTCAGCTCCCAACAAGTGTGGTTATCTCAGTTCCTCAAACCCAAATTTCTATTGTGGTCATCTTCTGGCACCCACACTGCTGATTCATCTGTGCTCTCTTTTCTCTGGTACTACATATTTTTACCAAGTGCCAGAGGAGAATATTGTACATGAAGAATGAAAAGGAGACTATGTAAAGACTTACTCTTCTCAAGTAAGGCAGTGGAAAATTAGGTGCAGTTGAGGCCTGCTAACTCCTGAATCATGCAGCTAAATCAGAAAGGTATCTAAATCTCTCTCTAGCCACCTTAATTCTAATTCCTGCATTTTAAAACAAGGAAAAGCAAATGAAAAGGTATGAGGGCTCTTTTCACAAGGAGAGATCTTACTCAGGAAACTGAGGAACTGCTTCTCTAGAGCAAAAGAAGAAAAAAGGTGAACCTAGGTGACACAAGGAAATTATGAAGGTGAGTCAAGATGACATGTATGAAGTAGTATCAGCTTTTTGGAGGAAATAGAAAGGAATTATAAAAAACCAGCTTATAAAAATTCCACTTAGACATTTTCTACTTTGTAGGAAGGTTCTAGTATTTTATATACTCTTTCAATTCAAGATTTAAGTCCCAGCTCTTCTCCAATGTTCCCAATACATCACGACTTTAAGGTTGAAAGAATTCTTTTATTTAGTCTCCTGGCATTTTTCCTTTAAATATCTTGGCTTTAGAAAATTTGGAATTTCTAATAGAAATTGTAGACAAAAATTCACAACAGATGGGAAGAGACTATAAAATTCATGAAGGATAGAATACCTCTTCATGATTCCAGACAAGTCAGATGCCACATACCCTGTCTGCAAAAGCTTCCTTCATTCTGCTTCCTGTTTGAAAGAGGTAAGACAATGTCAGTTTCTGCTATAGCCATGGTAAAATTAATATGGCATGTGAATGTGTGTGCGTGTGTGTGTGTGTGTGTGTGTGTGTGTGTGTTAAGCTGTAAGTTAAACACAAAGCAAGTTGAATGTAATCACTTGTAGAAACATTTACGAGATGAACAATATGCTTTCATACAACTTTGACCAAAATTAAAACAGGACCATTTCCACTGTGAGGCTTTGTTTCTAAAGAGCAACATGTCATTGAAAATAGCCCCAGAGAATGAGAAGCTTATGGGTTTCCTGGACTCTACATACTACATAGCAACTTTATGTTTTGATTAGTTTTGCTCCGTGTCTTCCTTTCTTCAACTGACCCAGCCTGAAGAGAATTTGACAAACGTCCAATCTTCCTGTGTCATCTCTCTGAGGAACCACTTGTGATTGTAAAGGAATGTTTTCCTGCTAATTCTTATGTTCTCTCCATCAGCTAATTAGGCTGGCATGGACTCACATATTCTTGATAAGAAAGTCCCTGGGGACTGGGGCGGGACAACTAAAATGTCTTTACATATTGACATTTGTTTGAATCAGACAGGTTTGTGTTTATCAAATGTGCTATGGAAACATATTTTTGAATTCAACATATGCTGTTAGTTTCATTACTGTATAAATAAAACCGAAACTACTGAAGAGTGAGGCCAAACTCAATATGTCACGGAATCACACCTATTAACAAGAGGTTTCTGAGAGAGGGATTAGACTGGCAGCAATAAAAACCCTCTGAGTGCCATGTGTCCCATCATTTATCATTTCAGTAGTGAAGCCAAGACTTTTAAATGTTAAAACATTTGGAAAAAATCAGGTTTTGTTTCTATTCACAAGGTCAATATCAATCCGTCTTTTGCTGCTGACTACATTTCTCTTTTATCTTACAAATAATAATTCTGTGGAAAAATTTATAAAAGGTAATGAAAAACTTTAGAATGACCAGTGCCTAAACAAGCAGCTGACAAGGACAACAATGGATATTCCAAAGTGGACTGAAACAAGATCATGAGACCTCAACCCCACAAAAAGAATAACAGACAGCCCAGGCTTGCTGAGATAAGAGAAATAGTCTTCCCCAGGGAAGATCACCTCAGTTCTTTATCCAATACCAAATGGTCAGCTCTGAAATAAATGTGTGTGTGCATATTTATATTTATATGTATATATATATATGTATGTGTATACATAATACATAATATATATTATACAGACTAAGTATACATACAATTATACATATATGCATGTGATAACAGTAAATGGGAAAAGAAATCATGGATTTGAATGAAGATATCAAGGAGGGATATATGGGAGATTTTTTATAGGGGAATAGTATAATTATATAATAGTTGAAAAAACTAAATATTTTTCAAAAAATAAACAATTGATTCACTTGAACATTTTATTTCAAGATTTTTTTATGAAATGCTAAAAATTGAAGTTACTATAGATCATTGTTGACAATAGACATTAAGACAATCATCATTCTCTTTAGCAACAGTTACTTAATTTTGTGAAGCTTATTCTAGAACATAGGGGAACCTAGAGGCCTATATGTTCATTCATGTGTCTCCATTTTCTTTGAAAATTAACAGCAATATTGAATCATGTGCCTTCTTTAGAAGATACTCAATTTTCTATGAAATATATGACATATGTTTAAAAGAGGAGAGAAATACCTTTCCTTTTGAAAAATATTACTTTGAGTATTATGTAAATGGTAGGAAACATACCTGAAAATATTCAGGTAATAAGGTAGGCTAGATATTGCCTCCTGTGACCTAGAGAAGAACAAAGGAAAAGTAGACAAAGAAGGTAAAGAAGAAGGAGGAGGAGGAGGAGGAAGAGGAGGAAGAATTCTAAACAGGAAAAATTCAAATAATCCACAGAAGAAGTAGAAGATATCAAAAAGTGCCATGTAAAGGATGCAAAGTTGAATCTGTAAGAAACAAGCTGGTCAACACTCCAGCCTTGCAGACTGCCTGGCAGAAGGATGAAGTGAAGCAACCACTTCCAGAAGGTAAGCCAGCCTGGAGTTGGGCAATGCTACACCCAGGAAGAACTCTCAGCATCACAAGACTCCAACCCAGCTCCATGTTGGAGATGGTGATACTTCTCACAGTGGTCAGTGGCTGCACCTCATTTTGAGAAACAATCATTTGTCAAAATTTTGCTCCCTGAGAGACCTTGGCTTACCATAGTTCCAGACACAGGAAAAGCCCCAGAGAGGCAGTTATGAAGACTGAATGAAAGAGCTGACACTGACAAGGCTAAATGTGCAGGCAACAGGAGTCTAGAGATAGGCATGGAATTACATAGTCAGTCGCCCTGCCCTCCACGACCAGAAGACTCCACCAACTGAGAACAACAAAGGCTTTCTAGCTCTGCATCCGAGGCCAGAAGATGGATGAACCTGTGATGCTATCTATCTACTGAAGTGAGTTCCAATGATGATGAGATTTCTAATCCTCAGCTTTCAGTAGTGTACTCAACTGCAGTTCTCTAGCAGAGAGATCAGCACCCAGCATATCTTGAATGTATGTATGAGTTCGTCTGTACACATTTCAGCATTCTCACTGCCATTCTCACCTCCCATGCTCTTGGCAAACACTTTCAATTAAAACATGAACTACCATGGGGGTGTGATCTGGTGATAACAGTTATGATCAGTTAGGATCTGAAGAGTTGGAGAATACGGGCAGGCTCATAAATTGCAGAGTTAAATGTGGCCAGCAGAGGTCCCTAGCATGCAAAGACGGAAGAGAAGACTGCGCTAGTGGACATAAGGCATTTTTGTCCAGTAGAAGCTCGGAAACAGTGTAACCCATGGGAAAGACAGGATCCATAGGTTCAATCCCCGTGTATGTAATTTATAATCTCCAGTTTTTGAGGACACAGAAAGAAGCCACTCCAACGCCATCTTTTATTTTTTAATTGTCTCTGATAGTGGTAGTTCCCTCTTTCACATTTGTTACTAAAATTTTAGTTTTATGGTATTTTTAAATCTTTATTTTGTTCTACAGTCTGGGTAGACGAATAAAATTGGACAGTAGATGTGTGATTTTGAGAGTTTTGGGTAGATCCTGGCCCTCTACCAGAGCTTACTGGCTGGAGGAAGAAGTAGCTAAATGCCTGAAGCGTTTGTCCTCTACCGCCTGCCACTCCAATACTGAAACAATCGTAAAAGGCTGCAGAACAGTGGGCAAGAGAGCTGTGGCACACATGTGAGATGTGTGAGTGGCAATGAAGTATCCCAGAGTATGGGTTTAAAAAGATTTATGTGGGGCCAAAACTACAGAGAAGCTTGCCCATTAGCCAATTCTTTTTATGCTGTAGGCGAGAATGTCTTTAGTGTATTCTTGGAAATGATTACACTTGGGCTATACTAGTTACTTAGACTTTGTGAGTCAGCACCAACTGCCACCACTAATCAGTAAAAGGGCAAAGATGAAGATGCTATTTCCTGATGAGGTCTGACCTCGGAGGGGAGATTGGCATAAAGTCCCACCCATCGCTGAGGAATTATGCCATTTTATTGGTGCTGGAAGAGGCAGGTTTTACTTGTTGTTTTGTTATATTTTGTTTAGATAGTATGAAACTTGGTATATGGACCACACTCCAGGGAGAAAGCCCCATGTTCAAGAGTGGACAATCATCACAAATGGACTAGACAGATTCAAAGGAAAAAATATGGGAGTGGGGAGAGAGAGAAGGAAAGAGAAAGGGAAAGGAAAAGGGAGATGGAGAGGGAGAAAGTGAAGAACTGGGTGGGTAGGGAGGTGGAAAAATACCTGGAAAGAATTGGGGAGGAAATGAATATGATTAAAATACATTCTATGACACTCTGAAAGAATTAATATAATCATTGCACAAAAAGAAACCTCAAAAATTGGACTCAAAGTTCTATTGTCTTAAAAAAGCAGATGGAACTAGTACAGAAAGCACAGAACAAAATCCAAATCATAAAAGACAATCTAGCAAGTGAATGGAAGAAAAAAATTAGACAGAAACCCTTCAAATGTAGTAATAATGTAGATTTAAAACCAAAATTTATCAGAAGAAATAAAGAATGCCAATACATAATAATAATGGAACAACTGATTTAATAAAATAATTATAATATATGGATTGAAATCTGGCTCACAATTTTATAAACACTAACATATATAAAAGCACATATAAATTCTGAGATATAATAGTGTGTGATTTTAATATGCCACTCTTATATTTACATAGGTCATCTAATCTAAAAATTAGTGAAGAAATTTATATGTAAATTACATCATAAGTAAGTAGAATAGATTCTACAGGATATTCCATTTGAAATATAGCATAATAATTCTTCTCAGTCATTATGCAACCTTGCATAGAATAGGCCACATTTTGTTACAAATAAAAAATTCTCACTAAAGACAAAAAAAATTAAATCATTTGTTGTATTTTATCAGATCACAGTTGACTAATACTACAAATCACTGACCCAGATAAATACAGAAATACACAAATATATGAGTACAAAGCAGTATGCTGTAGGGAGCCACTCCGCATGCTTCTGTGAAAGTCTGCCTGCCAGGCAGAGGCAAGGAAGGCCAGGGTCTGCTGACAGGTTTCTGTGTGTGCTGAGGTATGGAAGGATAAGAGGAGGTGCACTTGAGGCTCAAGGCAAGCGGATGAACATTCTATTAAACAGGGAGGTCTTTGGATAAGAACAGATGTCCTGTGGATATTTCAGCAATTGTTTCTGTGAGTGTGGGTCTTTGCTTCCCACGGTACTGTGGGGTATAAAAAGCCTATGAATAATAAACTCGGGGTTGTTTCAGTATTTACCGTCAGTCCTCCCAAATCTATTTCTCATCTCTGTGTCTTTTTCTTCCTTTCCTATCTTTAATCCTCAGAACCCCCTCGGAGACTGTTCGACCCATGTTGGCAAGCTCTGGTGCAATATACACAAAGAAATGTGGTGAATAACTGAAGATAAAGGGGAAATGTTAACAAATTCCTAAGACTAAATGAAAATTAAAGTAGAAAGTTTCATAAAATCTGACATACAGCTAAGGCAGTTCTGAGAGCAAAGTTTATCATTATAAGTGGTTAAATGTTAAAAATCTTAATGGTCTCCATCAAATAACCTAATGATGTTCCCAAAGGCTTAGAAAATTAAGAGCAAACCAAAGGTAATAAAGACCAAGGCAAAAATTGTTGAAATGAACAAAAAGAACAATACCTAAAATCAGTAAAATGAAGAATTGTTTCTTTAAAGTAGCAAACAAGAATAGGAAAACCCTAACAAAGCTAACAAAGAAATGAAGAAGGAGAAGGAGGAGGAGGAAAAGGAGGAGAAAAAGAAGAGGGAAGAGGAGAAAGAAGAGTAGGTGAAAGTCCCAGATAGTAAAAGTGAATGCCAATGAAATCCCCAGATTCAGTAAAGAATAATCTTACAACTTACTTTCTGAGAAGGCTCAGCAGCTAAGAGCACTGACTCAATTCCAAGCACCCACAGGGAGCTCTCCACTCTCTATACCTCCAGGGGATTTGACACCCTCACACAGACATGCAAAACACCAATGCACATATAAAACTATAAATAATTTTTACTGAAAATAGATTTTTCTCTCATGCAATACATCCCAACCACAATCTTCTCTCCCTCTACTCCTCCCAGCTCTGTCCCCCACTTCCCTTTCTCCCCCAGGTACTCTAACCCTTCATCTCCCTTTAAAAAAGAGCAGGATTTCAAGTGAGAACAACCAAACCAAACCAAACCAAACCAAACCAAACCAAACCAAACCAAACCAAACCAAAATACATTAACATAAAGTAAAAGCTGCTACAACAGGCTGGAGAAGGCAACCCAACAAGAGGAAAAATGTCCCAAGAACAGGTAAAACAGTGAAAGATACACCTACTCCCACCATTAAGAGTCCCACAAAACACCAAGCTAACAAACATAACATGTATACAGCAGACGTGGAGCAGGCCAATGCAGTCTCTATGAGCATGCATACTTCCTGAGTACTTAATACATTGGGTCATGTTCGCCTGGTATCTTTCATCCCCTCTGACTCCTATAATCTCTGTCCCCTCTTCTGCTGGATACCCCAATCTCCAAGGTGAAAGAGCCAGTGGAGACCTCCAATTTAGACTTTCTTTCCTCATGTCTGTCTGTGTCTCTGCATCTGTCCTGTTCTAATGTTGGAGGAAGCTTCTTCGATGATGACTCGACAAGGAATCAGTTTAAGAGTACATACCAGAATATTATTAGGAATCCTTTCTATTCCATGTAGCTTTTGCTACTCTGCCTATGTTCCAGGAATGGGCCATGCTACCAGCCCCGACCCAGCTTCCCTTGAATCCATGGATAAAGGCATACATAGGTTGCTCATTTTTAACTTGCTTTCTCACACAACTGCTGGATGATACTATCTCCCATCTGGAAAATGATGCCTTTATCAATATTCTTATCTCCGCACATCCTACCCGCCCTAACTTTAGTTGCTCAGTTAAATCTAGGCCCTGCTAAACATCCCTGACCACCTGCCTGTAAGAGAAGCCTGTGTGGCCACTCCGTTTTGAGATCTCACATGGCTGGTCAACTTTTCTTCATCAGAAGCATGGCAAACTCTCTCTCTCTCTCTCCTGTCCCGTGTCTCTCTGCTTGCCTCCAGGGACCTGAAAATCTCACCTATTCCTTCCACCCAGCAGTTAGCCCATAGCTTCTTTACTGACAGATCAAGAACTAAATACACAGGTATAAGGACACTTGATGAAGGAGTATAACTAGGATCCCACAGAGAGTAGATGAGCACTGACTGAACACTGGTTTGGTTTGCTCTGCCTCACTGTTCTTTGCTATACTGCCATTGAGAGCAGCTCATCTAAGAACTGCTTATGAGGTTCCTGTGGCAGTTTGCCCCTTCTGTAGCCTCACCTCAGGCCAGTTGGTGAGCTTAATGGTTCCTTCAGGATTGAACATCAGCTGCTGGTTCGTGCCTGGTGTCTGCCCGCAGAAAGTATTGGT
This sequence comes from Arvicanthis niloticus, assembly GCF_011762505.2. Lineage (NCBI taxonomy): Eukaryota > Metazoa > Chordata > Mammalia > Rodentia > Muridae > Arvicanthis > Arvicanthis niloticus. The sequence continues at coordinate 64,128,181 of NC_047672.1, read as the reverse complement.
CTATAGGTGCCAGGTCATATGTGCTGTCTGCCTGCCTAGAGGACTGACCAGTCTGCAGCTGCTGAGTTGTATTTGGTGTTTGCTACAAGACTGAACTGCTGCCAAAGATCAACCTCTCCCCCAATGAACTATTGCTGAACAGGTCCACTTCCCCACATCCTAATAACATTTCTCTTTCTCGACCTCTGCTGGGTGATGGGCTAGAAGAGAGCTTAAACTTCTATTAAAAGTAGGTTGCAAAAAATTTATGCTTACAATTCTTTGTCAGCTTTTGATTCATTTTTTGAAGTCTGCCTGTAGTTTTGCTCTATCCACCTTTGCTCCAGGATCAGCTGTACTATCAGTCCCCTTTGGCTTCACTTGACTCCTCAAACAAAAGACACACAAACAGTTCTTCCTTTCCAATGCTCCTTCTTGGCACAATTGCTGGGGGCTACTATCTCTCATATGGGAAACTATTCCCTTATCAATGTCTTATTGCTGACTCTCCCACCTACTCTAAACTTCAGTTGCTAAACTCTTATAGGAGTAGCTTGTGTGGCCACTTCTGTTTTGAGATCTCATATGTCTCTTAGTTCTTTCTCCATAGCATAGTGAACTCTGTTTTCCTTCCTTGCATCTCCCTCTGCCTGCCTCCAGGGACCCGGAAGTTCTTCCTGTACCTTCTGCCCAGCAATTAGCCCATGGCTTTCTTTACTGACAGATCAAGAATGAGTTGGGGAACAGGACCTTGATTTCAGAACCACCCCATACAAAGATAGATTTATTAGATATTAAAATGGCCACATCAGCTTGCTTCTTAGATTCATTTACTTGAAATGAGATCATTCAACTCTTTACTCTGAGGTAATACCTATCATTTTTGAATATGCTTTCAGACATTCTTTTCTGTTCCAATCTATTTGGTGTTCTATATGCTTCCTGTATAGGTATATCTTCTATTAAATTAGAAAAATTTTCTATGATCATGTTAAAAATATTTTCTGAGCATTTGCACTGGAATTCTTCTTGGTCTATTCCTATTATTCTTAGGTTTGCCATCTTCAAAATGTCCTATTTTTCCTGAATGTTTTGTGCTAGAAATTTTTTGAGATTTAACATTTTCTTTGACTGATATATCCATTTCTTCTATTGGATATTCAATGTCTCAGATTCTGTCTTTGATCTCTTGTATTCTTTTAGTTATACTTGCATCTATATTTCCTGTTCACTCATCTAGATTACTCATTTCCAGGATTCTTTCTGTTTGTGATTTCTTTATTGCTTCTCTTTCTATTTGCAGGTCTTATACAGTTTTATTTGTTTTTCCTGTTTAATTTTTCTTGGCTTTCTTTTTTTTTGTTGTTGTTGTTTTTGTTTTTTGTTTTTTGTTTTTCGAGACAGGGTTTCTCTGTATAGCCCTGGCTGTCCTGGAACTCACTCTGTAGACCAGGCTGGCCTCGAACTCAGAAATCCTCCTGCCTCTGCATCCCGAGTGCTGGGATTAAAGGCGTGCGCCACCACCACCCGGCTTTTCTTGGCTTTAAGGGATTTATTATTTTCTCTTGATTTATTATTTTCTCTTTAAGGACCTGTACAATATTCAAAAAGGTAGTAGTGATTCACCTTCCTAATGCTACAACCATGTAATACAGTTTCTCATGTCATATTAATCCCCAACCACAAAATTATTTTCATTGCTGTAACTGTTATGATTATATATATATATATATATATATATATATATATATATATATATATATATAAAACGTAGGCTGTTGTTAGGCAACCCCTATGAAAGCGTTGTTTCATTCTCAAAGGGTCTATGCCCCACAGGTTGAGTGCTGCTGGTATTAAGGTCTTTCTTTCATGCTTCAGCTATATTGGAATATCCAAGGCCTGCTGTGATAGGGTAGCTGACTCTAGTGGAGACATATTGATCTGGTTGTTATTCATTATTTTTACTCTGGTGTCTGGATTTAGAGTGATTATAGGTCTAGTGCTGACTCCTGGAAGGGATGGTCCATGGGATCCACAGGAGGCATGGAGGTGGGAACTGGGAGGGAGACTGCAGATGGGAAGAACCTGAAGGATTTAGTCTGTAGGAGGAACGAAAGAATAGAGAAAGTCTAGAGGCAGGCCTCTAGATCTTCTGGCAGACATGGCTTGTGGTTGAGTAGAAGAGTAGGAAATGTCCTCTAGAGTTGGGTGCTGGGATTCAGTTAAGAGTGACAGTAAGGCCAGGAGCATGGATGGGCGAAAGATGTCTGCAATTGGATTCTTCTGCAGTGCAAGGGAAAATCCTGAGGGACTAGATCTGATTGGAGAACAGAGAGAGAAGACAAGGCCTGTGGGGAGCCTGCCTAGTCTTTTGATAAATAAATAAATAAACAAATTTTAAAAATTAGCCAACAGCAGCAGAAACAACAGTCCGGAACCACCACACTATTCCTAGAACAGCAATGTAAAATAAAATAAAAATAACAAGAAAAACTTACATTCTCTAAACTTGTAAAAGAACTAGATAAATTCCTAGATATATGACCTACCATAATTAAAAGAGGAAACCTGGCTCTAACATTGTCTGGATATCCAGGAATCAGAGGAAGGAGAGCCAAGAGACCCAGGACAGAATCAAACATAACTAACAAAAAAACCCAAAAAAACAAAAAACAAACAACAACAACAACAAAAAAAACCACCTAAACTCATAGATAGTACCTAGCCTAATCATCATTAGAGGGGCTTCGTTCATTCAGCAACTGATGGAAACAGATGCAGAGACTCACAACCAAACACTAAGCAGAGGCAGGGAAACACCGGAGGAGATGCGGAGGAAGGATTGCTGAAGCCAGAGGGGTCAAGGATATCAGGAGAACATGTCCCACAGATTCAAGTAAGAACTCATAGGGACTTAGAAAGACTGAAATGGTATGAGTCCTGTATGGGTCTCAGATAGGGCTTCTGTGTATAACTTATGGTTGAGTAGCTTGGTGTTCTTGTAGACTCACAATAGTAATATTGTATGTGGAGGGATATCTTTGAGTCTTTTGCCTGCATTTGAGACCCCTTTCCTCCTACTGGGTTGACATATGCAGCTGTGATATGAGGGGTTGTGCCCAATCTTATTGTATCCTGTATTCCTGGGATCTCTCTCTCTCTCTCTCTCTCTCTCTCTCTCTCTCTCTCTCTCTCTCTCTTTCTCTCTTTCTCTCTGAGAATGAATAGATCTGGAGAAGAGGGAAGGTAGGGGCAGAGGAAGGGAATGTAATGTATGAAAGAAGAATAAGTAAAAAGCAAGCAAACAAACAAAAAGTCAAATAATCATCAGGGAGGTAAAATCAGACATAATGGTAACAAGTCTCCCGCCACCATGATAAGCTCAAGGACACACAGATTCACTGATGAAAACTTTCAAACTTTAAAAAAGTGCCACTGTGCCTCAAATGTGGCAAGGAGTACAAGAAGAGTCATGACACCAGTTATCACCAGGGTACCAAAACATTGTGAACAATAAGCAAAATTACAAAAGTGCAGACTAGTGTCCCAGAAGACCTCAGAACAGTACTTCCAAACTGAATCTGATAATGGTTTATAAATGTATCATTTATACATACATGATATATTTTTATGCATATATTCTTTAGTTTTTATTTTAACTTAAATATTTTGATTATATTTCTCATGATTGATCCATGTTCATGTAATTGAAACCATGAGTAGAGTGAAAAGTCTGCCTATATACAAAAAGTACCCATGCAGTACTAATATTGTCCCCTATGTGATAAACATGTTTTTGAGTAACATTTTCTATCTAGCTGTATAAAAATATTGTGTGTTCTTTACTCATTCAGGCTACTTGTAAAATAAAATTTTTGACATAGAGCTGATTAATTCTAAACATGCTATTCCTATGTCATATATGTATTTGGATAGGGTAGTACTTCTGGTGTTAAGAGAATTTAAATGTGCTCATATACAAGAAAAAACTTACAAAACGATGGCTGGTGTTTATTTTTAAAATCTCTCAACCAATGTTACCCAGAATGAGAGAGCAAGAGACTGAGAGGATGTGTGGCAGTGGGACAGAGGATATTTCAGATTCTTGCTTCATTTAGAGTTTGTTCCCTGGTTATGGTCTATAACCAACATTGTTTATCGAGTCTCTCTTTTTTTTCTACCTCTTCTTTTCCTAACCATGGTAACTGTTTATCTCTGTTGCTATACTGTGTATTTACTCTCTTGATTAACTTATATTTACTTTCCAATTAAAAGCACTCTATACATTAAAAGGCTAATTTTCCATCTCTTCTACTCTACCAAAAGGTTAGAATTTTCTTGTCTTATTCCTTCTTGCATAAATAAAGTCTCAAAATTTAGAGAAAGAATAGAGATAGGCAAAAACTATAACAGTTGCATAACATAACATGTCTTACCAGTTTTTCTTCTTAATTTGGCATTTAGCTTGATTCTTAACCCACTGAAAAAGGTGAAAAAAAAAAACTTGTCAAATGAGGAAATTAAAGGTTTCACGAGCCTGTTGCCTACATGGATTTAGGTGATTTTTACCATTTCTTCCTTCTGCCACTATTATGGAAACAATCTCTTGCTAAAATACTGGAAATGCTACTTGCTTTACTATTGTCATTTTTTTGGTAAAGTTGATAATATTCATTTCCTACGGGTATTATTTTTGTATATTTTCTTCTATGCATATGCTAGGACCACCTTATACCCTGGGGAAGCAGTAGATCACATATTACTAAAATGCATGTGGGGGGGGTTGGGATGCAGAAGAAACCTGGAGATGCTTTCTTCTCTTATTCTTTCTTCCAAAAACTAAAGTTTCATAATTCAGAAAAAAAACTATGGATGGTAAAAAATGATAACAATTTTATAACTTTATTCTCTTAACCTCATATAAACAGAATTAAAAACATATTTTTATTCTTTTCTCATATATTTCATCCTGACTGCAAGTTTCCCATCCCTCCAGTCTTCCCAGTCCTCCCTACCCCTTGCCCTCTTCCCTAGACCTATTCTACGTCCATTTTCCTGGGAGGTCTACAAAACAACAACAACAATAACAAAAAAACAAAAACAAAAAACAAAAACCACATCATTTTAAGTAGTCAAGTCATCTAGTTCTATTTACAATATAACTGTGATAGAAGAAATCCTTTCCCGGCATTAATGTTCCTTCAAGTTAACAAGTATTGTTACATGAAGCTGATCGAATGTCTTCAAATGGACTGTCTTTTTTCACTCTAAATATTATTCTTTTAAAAAAGTATTCTTTGGAATTGCACTTTAATTGTGAGCTTCTAAAAATTTACCCAAGAAGGAAAATCTTGTGCTGTTTAGTTATTTTTAGGGCTAAAAATTATGGAACTTATTAAACCTGAAATATAGTTTGTTAGAAGTCACTACTCACCTTCAAAGCATTCTTTTAAGTGGATAAGGTCATTGCTCAGGGAATCGTTCTTGACACTGAAGTAGTGTTTGTTTAATGCACACTCTTCCGTCATTACCTTTTCCTTGACACTTATGTTCGTTTACTCTACTAGTCCACTGAGATCTGGCACAGGATTGGGAAGTGTGTGTATAACATGAGAAATGCATTTTTTCTTCTTCAAGGAATAGAGGTAATATACTGAAAATATATAAGGGAACCCATTTTAATTTTTTCAAAAACATTATTTTGCTCATTGAGTACTATTTTCTAGCAAATTATACTGTAAGCAACATATAATTATATTTTCAACAAAAAGTCACACTGTATATTTATATAAGCTAATGGAAGTAAAGAAATTAACCAAGTAAAACTGAAACAGCTGGCAGATGAGCTGTATTTAATGAGCCATTGATTTAAAAACAAAAGTCCCTGAGTGGACTTGAAGTGAGTCATTTCCATAATTCATTTGATAGTGTTTCCTTTGTTGAAATAAATGCACAGACTAGTAAGGCACTGTATAAAAGTAAAATAAGCAAGAGTATTACAATTGTATTCCAAACATTTTAGTAACCCCTGTGATGGGCCAGTACCCAGTTCAGGACTCAAGTATCAGCCTACACCATGCTCCACTTGAGTTGTACATAATTCTCTTTTCAAATTCTTTTCTAGGAGCTAGTGTTTGTTACAGCATTTACATATAGTACAATCTATTTCCTATTTGATTTAAAATTACATTTTAATATAGTAGTCTACTTAGTGAGATTTTTCAAGTTTAGTAATTTTTCCTTATTACAATATTAATCTTTCTATGGACTAGGTTATCAGATACTAACTAGGGTGGGCTTGCTGAAGGGCCAAATTGCTTCCTGCTGAGTTCAACGTAACCATGTGGACCAACTAATCTTGGCAGTCTTAGCATTTTAGCAAGTATTGTGGTTAATTTTATTCTATGTACACTCAAACAAAGCTAATTATTCCACTTATATGGAACAAACTTACCTGGTAAGTTTATGGTCATACCTTACAGAAATTTTAGAGTTGGAAAGAACCTTGAAGTGTGCTTTGTTCATCTCCTCATAATTGTATATTAAAACTAATATTAAGTATAAAGTAAGATCTCACAGAATCTTAGTGATGTAGTAGTGTTGGGCAAGGTCCATTGCAAACAGGATAATCTCTACTGGACAATTTTAACTAGGCTTTGTATTAGGTATCATGTTCTTTTTATTTAAGTCAAGAATGTTTTATAATATGGAAACACATACTGTGAGTGAAAAACACCATAGCACTTTCAAATCTCAAATAATAATCTTGACTATTAATATTAAAATGATATTAATGTAATGATCATTAAACATCAAGCTATGTACTACAATGAAAAGACCTTTGCACATACTTCAAAATTTCTATTTTTAATTAGAATATAATACCTATATATGTAGTTAAAGTATACTGTAACGTCTCAATACATGTATACTTTGTGGAGTGGCCAACACTGGGCAGACAGTCAACTCTATATCACTAGAAGCTCATCGTCATCCACAATGCTATGACGTTTCTTATCTGATCACAATAAGCCCAAGCATCTGACAGTTAGACAGACACCCATCCCTTCAGAAATTCCCTCTCCTACAATTTCTCTATGGGGGGGGGATGCATTTCCTATAGATCTTTTCTATAAGACTTTCTCTGGTTACCACAGAGAAATAACTTTCCCTGGTTATACAAAGCAGTCTCCAAAACTGTTCAGAAATGACATCCTAGTTCGTTCCCTATAAAAACATCGGCTCTATAATGGAGAGACACAGTAGGTCATACCTAGCTCATACACCCCTCAGCAGAGCAAGTGTGCACACGCTCCAATGACTTCCTAGCATTCTGCAAGTAATCCGAAGCCATTAACCACATGACATGGGCTCACTGCTTCTTCTCTTTCTATTTCAATTCTCCCTAGGATCACTGCTTTCATAGCTGCTTCCATGCAAGTGGTGGCTGCTAGTTAAGATTCTAGGAGAAAACTGTGAGTTGAATTTTACCTCAGTGATGAGACACTGAGTTTGAAAAGTGATTCTTACTTCAATTTTCATGGAAAATATTATCATGGTTAACTTGAGGTTTCTGTCTCTACATGCGTCATGTTTCCAGTGAAAGTCTTCAGCTTATCTTCCTGTGTCTCTATAAGAGGGTAGAGAGAGCTTCTTACTAACAGATATAAAAGCAAGCTGGCCAAACTGGTAATATTATCTCTGGGTGGGGCATATAAATTTTCCAGGTAGATTTTAGCTTGGCTTGAAATCAAATATTTAAGCTTATTGATAATACTGGGTTAGGCATCTTAAACATAACAAAATTCTAAAAGTAACATGCCACAATTGGATTTATTCTTCAGAAATGAATTCTCATACCTACTTTCACCAAGTATAAAATATTCAAAGATACAGCATTGAAGTTTCAGGAAAGGTTCTCATGTCTCTAAGAAGAGCATAATGAATTGAGGGAGACTGGGATTGCCACCATCATTGCTTCCTTCCAATTCCAATTTGAGCCCTCAGGTTGGTTATATGGCATAAACTTCCATGGTTACTTTGTCTACATTGGCAGACCTTATTTTAATTAAACATAAAATATATATTAGTTTTGTATTTATATCATGTCCACCTCTCTTTCCCCCCTCTGTCTCATTCATAACCTCTTGTTTTATTATTGTTAAGCACATGTGTATATATAGATGCAAACTCCTTGAGTCCATTTGGTGTTACACATATATATCTGTGTTTAAGGCTGACTTTAGAGATCTGATATCAGGAGTGCAAGTCCCTGGACAAGACTGATTCCTTCTTTAGGTAGTAATGAATTGCTTATAGATCCTCATTAAGGGCAGGGTCTTATGAGAGTTCCCCTCTTCATACTGGCATATCAGCTGGGGTTGTCATGATCATGTTTAGGTGACCATATTGCTGAAATTCCTTGGGTGCAGCTTCCCTGTCATATGTAGAAGACACTGCCTCAGAGCAGATGTCCTGGGCCTCTGACTCATACAATGTTTTTAACTGTACTTCTGTGATTTTCCCTGAAGCTTAGATACAGAGTTAAGTATTGAGTTGTAATCAAACATCCCAGTCATTTGCACTCTGCATTTTGAGTAGTTATAGATTCCTGTAATGGTCCCTTTTACTGCAAAAAAGAAGCTTATTTGATAAAGTGTGGGACTTTCATTTATCTGTAAGTATAAGGCTAAGTATTTATGGTGTAGTTAAAGATTATACTGGTTTGTGAATGTGGCTATGGTAGATACATTCTCTCCTCAGTCTGTGGTCTCTCCAACCACAGGTAGTAGACGAAGGTTACAGGACCAGGCATGAATACCTTCCTATTGAGCTGGCATTAAATCCAATTAGAAAGCTCCAAGATATAAGTGCCCATAATGTGTACCCTCAGGAATATTGTACCATGCTTGTCACTGTAATTCATAGGTTTTACAGCTGGATCTGACTGTTGATGGCTTTTCTCTCTTGGAAGTTGACATAGCACCATTAGATACTGTGAGAGCTATTCCTGGATCAGTTCCAGCTCAGTTCTCTTAAGGCCTGTGTCTGAACTCTGTGGTTTACTCGGCAATAAAGTCTTAACTTCAAACTCTGAGAGGCAGTCAAGGGTAAGAGGGAAAACTTATTGATTGACCTTATTTGTAACATACACCACGATCATTATTATTACAAGACACAATGCTTTTGCTGTCCCTGTTGCCTTGCAAAGTTTGAGGTTTCTACCCAACTTTCACTTTCCCTACATTATTTTTTCTCATTCATTTTGAGCTTGTGCACTCTGCAAAGTTCGTAAAGAAAGCCTCTTTAGCTGTGGGATCAGCTCGGGAGAATCTCTTTGAACCAGGAAGTCCCTCTCTGAGAAGGCATCACTATCCAGAGCAAAAGTGTACACTAAAAATTTTACATGAAGAATTATTTCTCTGTGTATGAGATGTGCTCATTTTCTAAAAAGGAAATGGATATGAAATTTCATGTGAGATGATATCTCTTTGGACTAAACAGGGAACAGAGAATGCCTGACAAAAGGGATAATAAAGCAAAGAAAACAGCCTCTCAGCAGTGTGGTGTGACACTGGGCTTACACAGAAAAGCACCATCCATTAGTTCTCAGCTGGCCACCACTGCGACCAAAATTGACAGCTTTCTCTTTACTGTAGTTGTGGGGGAAAATATCGAGATCTTATTTTACCAGAACGTACCACACTATCTACAGTCTCTGAATACGCTTGAGCTCTCATTTCTAAAGTGCTTGCTAAGGAGGAATAAACAAATACACCATATCTTCCTGGGACCTGTTGTCACCAACATGCACAGCCAAAGACAGAAGAAATCAACGAAAACAAACAAACAAAGGAGTTTAGATCTTGATACCATACGGCTCAGAGACAGAAGGATGTGAGCTAGAAGTGCAATGACCATGACAAGAATATATAAGAGACCACTCAGAAGAATGTCATGTAAAACTGCATTGTCAAAAGTTCTTAAAGGAACATTCCTAAGAACGGACGAGGTTGAACTACCTTAGAAAGTACACAGACCTAACTAAGGTACAGGCTTTTAAGTGTGTTTTACTTTTCATTCACAGCACCTCCTTTGGCTCTTAATGAAATATGTGAAGTGTGTTCATTCAATGTATTTCTTTCCATGGCTGTACACACACATGCATAATCTACATACTTATATATACACTCACAAAAATGCTTATGAATCTTAAAAATATAAAAGAACACGCTGTTCTTTTGTAACTATATTTTAGACATTTGACTTGGGGCTTAAAAAAATGTCCGAAAATCTTTAATGAATGAGTGTAAATGAATGAAAGAGTTAAAAATAATTGGTTAATCACAAAGTATATTTGAGGGAGTTGCTTATGATGTAGGAGACTTCGGTGCTATTTAAATTCTTTAATTCTGACTAGAAAATAATCTGCAGCCATTACTGGAGGAACAGAGAAAGAGCCAAGCTGTAATAAACTTTAGATCCATTGTTAAATGTCCTTGACTTAAATGCAAGCAATTGCAAAGGGCTGTGGGTTTTTTTTGCCATGACTTGGGCTAACTCTAAAACCAGAAGATATTTTAACTATTGCTTATCAAATGCTATGACTTTTATGAAAACAAGGTTCTAGCAAGTAAAGAAGCAAATTTTTTTTCATCATTTTAAACATCAGTTTGTGAGCAGTAAGCTGCTGGATCAGATTCCAGAGCCACAGAGGTGTTGGCTAGAGCTCTACAGGCGACATCAAGCTTAAACTCACGCGTTCTTCATTATGAGTGTATATACATTGAAAGCCAGTAACATGCAGAAAGGAAACTTATGCTCAATGATTATTTACTTTGGGCTAAAAATGAATCCCACAGCTGGATTCTTTCTCCATCATTTTCTTCCTCATTTGGCCACTGCATTTGAAAATAAGAACATGGGATTGTTAGAGATTTTTGTATTGTAGAAATGTAAATTACACCAAAGGGCCTCCTTTATAAAGGCCTCCTTTTAAAGGGCATCCCTTATTCTCTCTCTCCTTGTATACTTTCCCCACATATATCCTCCATTTTAACAACAGTTTTACCTTTGATAAAATCGTGTTTTACCTCTGCAGAAGGGACATACTTAGCTCTTACCCCATCCATGACGAGATGCAGTCTCCCATGTCATCTGCTACTATAGCGATGCAAACATAATTCATGTTGCAGCCTAAATTAAAATTCCATATGAGTAAGCACAGCAATGCCCAGGCTTCATGACCTGAACTTGTCAATTACATTACAGAAGGGTTTGGTTTTTTATTTTTTCTTTTTCAATTTTTAGCAAAACACATGTTTTATATCTATTGAAATGTTATTTCTCATCAGAAAACATAGAGCAGTCTGGTTAAATGTGTATTAAGTGGCCTTGACTGAGAAGTGTTTTTCAAATTAAGAGTTTATTTATACAGCTTCACATTGTCATTTGCACTAAGGAATTTTTACATCATAGTTGAGCCTCATAGAATGACTTTTAAAAATCAAGCTGCTATCAAGCATGCATTTAGTCTTTGATTCCCTAGGCTGGTGAACACCTCTGTGTAAATGTGAACATGTGGTGTGTGTGTGTGTGTGTGTGTGTGTGTGTGTGTGTGTGTATAATTATCATTATAGTATTGGCTGGCCTTAAATTCATGATGTATTCTGCCATTACTCTGAATTCAGAGGTCTGCTCTATCACCTCTCAAGTGCTGAAGATTACAGGTCTGCAGCCCTGGACCAGGTTTACGTGGTGCTGTGCTGTCAAGTCATGGCATTGTCCTTGCTCCAGAAGTGCTCTAGTAACGAATTACATCTCTACTCCTCACCTTAGGCCAGCTTTTGATATCTCTTAAATTTCTTTATATGGATGTTTTACCATTATGTAGCTACAAACTGATTTCAAACCTAGGAAACTGCTATTAAATTACCCAAAAAAAGTCATAATCATTAACACACATGTAACTTGGAGATATGGTTTGTTCTTTAATCATATTCATTTCACACTTCAAATGTGAATCATTTGGTGTGAATCATAAACGCTGCTACTTAATAGAAGATTGAACCATCAAGGTAGGAAACATCTGATATATATATATATATATATATATATATATATATATATATATATATATCAATCACACACACACACACACACACACACACACACACAGACACACATGAGCCCAAAGATATCAGAAGGTGAATCAATTCCCTTCAAACTGAAGTTACAGACTATTGTGAGCCACAATATGGGTGTTAAAAACCAAACCAGGATACCTCAAATCTGCTGCAAGAAAAGTGAGTGCTCTTAGCCCCTGAGCCACCCTCATCCCTGGATCTTCTTTGTGTTCATTCACCTTTAATTTGTTCATCCTCATTATACTCCTTTTGTCTTCAAGAACAAAATGCCTCAGTAAATGATTAGGATACAATTGTGCTAATATAAGCAATAACTAAAATTTATATTGTTTATAAGTTTAGCTTATAATAACACTGCCCTCTGGATTGGAAAGGTGGATTATTTCCAGGCTATGCAAAGATAGGGCTAGAGTTAATGTCTAGAACAGAAGCTGTAATTACTGTTAAACAAATATATGAACAACTGGTAGTCCATTTCATTTACAATCTAAAGAGAAGCCAAGTAGAGTTTCAGGGTTGCTGTCACTTTTAATGTCCTTTGAAAAATTAGACAGTGAGCTATTCCAGCCATCCTCTTAATGTGTCCCAGAAATTACTGTCTAGTATATAAAACTATTCACCAAACTTAATTACAGCTGAGGATTTTGAATTCCCCATCGGTTAATGTTTTCCACTGATATGGTTCCATTTCTTTTCAAAGCATTTATGGATACCAGATAGTTTCCATCATAAAATACTAAGGTTATAATTAAATTCCCCAAGGATTATTAAATAATAACAGTGTGCCACCTTTGAAATAGAGATTTAAAAACAAACTTTGTGAAGACTAGATATAAGGAGGATTAAAAGTAAATTGAAACTTATGATTTTTATCTAGTAATATACTATTTCCAAATCACTTAATTGGTCTTAGCATGGCAGCATAGATAGATAAATTAAATTGCAGTATAATTCAAGGCAACTATTACAGACTTAGTTTGTGGGTTCAACTGTCTGTTTATGCATAGCAGTGTGGGCCAGGTCATGTCTAGATATGTGTGCTAGGCTGTTCTAGTCAATTTCTACAAAACACCATGTCCAGGATCCTTCAGGACCCACCCATCTCACTAGTCTATTGTGTGATTTATTTAAAGTTCTGATAATAATTCTCATTGACAAATGATGTTTGAAAGATTACGAAGAAGAAAAGGTCAGAAACTAACTAATATTCTATACATATTAGTATTTCTGAAGACAATACTATAAACTGCTTTCAGATTCAGTTTTTCATATTTAAATTATTACACATTCATGAAGTATCTTAGTCAAGTTTGACTGCTTTAAAAAAACACTGGGTATTTAAAGAGGAAATGTATTTGAGGTTGGAAATTGGAGATCAGATTTCTAGCACATTTGGACTCTTGGACAGCTGCCTCATTCTGGTTTGGAAACAAGGAATAAGTTCCCTCCCATCTCTTCTCCTGAGGACATTATCTCCTTCATAGGGGCTCTACTTTCTCATTGCCTAATTATTTACTAGTAACTCCACTACCAAACATCATCATACTGGATATCAGACTTCAGCAGAAAAAGTTGTGGAAGATCCATTCAATCTACTGGAAATTTTATTGTGACCATTTGACCAATGAAAAGGCTAGTGCCAGCTTTATAAACTAGAAAGAAGATTAGTCACTACAAATCAAGTTCACTATAGTGAGTTGCAACTAAGTATCAAAGATAGGAAAAGAGGGGAAAGAGAGGGCAAACAGAGAGAAAAGAGTGAGATGTGTCACTTGTTAAAAGCATTTGCAGAAAACTCAGGTTCAGTTTCTAGCACCCATAGGGGTATCAAAACCTGCTGTAACTCTACAATCAGGAGACCTGATACCCTTTTTTGATCTCCCAGGCACTATATTACACATGGTACAATTACATTCAGAGAAAACACAGAGAGAGAGAGAGAGAGAGAGAGAGAGAGAGAGAGAGAGAGAGAGAGAGGAGGGAAAGGGAGAGAGAGAGAGAGGGAGAGACAGAGAGAGAGAGGATAAAAATAATTAAACATAGGACTAGAAAACAGATGAAACCAAGACTTAAATAGTGGCATCTTTCACAAGCTGAAGAAAACATAAGGCTTAGAAATACACATGTATAACTTTGGAATACAAAGTTGTATGTAGAAGAAAGTAATGAAAACTATAAGCAAGGAAAACAGAGTATTTGTTTCCCAGTCCAGACTTCCAGGTAAGAAGGGAAAGAACAAATCCAGAATTCAGGGGCAGAACAACTGCATGCTCCCTAGAAAAGAAATCAACCCATGGGGGTTACCCAGATGAACTGGCAACACAGATCCCTAACGGATGGGGGAAATAGAAGCCTCAACTAAATCAGTTTGTTTTCTCCTCCCTGCTCAATACCCGGGATTGAGTCTATAAGAGAGATGCAAAATAAAATCTATAAATAAAGTCGGAAAAGATATCCAAACACACAAACGCACAAAGCACAGCACAGAAAGAAGGAAAAGCATCATAAGCGTGATCCCCCTAGGACATCATAACTAACTCCTCCCTCAGGGGATTGAGATCCCTCCCTCCACAGGACTGTAACTAAATTCAAGGATACTGAAATTAAGTGACATCCTAGGGAAGACTTTCAACAGCTTCTTAATAAAAATGACTTCAAAGATTATAGAAACAAGCACCGATATTCAAGTCACACTCTTGAGAAAAGAAACAGGTACATAGAGGAACAGGAGCATAGAAGAAAGGGTCTACACAAATAGACCAGGTATCAGAAAAAGACATGACAATGGCGGCACCATGGGTGGGTGGGGGGGACTTAGGGGAATTGAACATTTTATAGTGGAAAAAAAGTAGCAAAGAGTAATTCTGAAAATGCAAAAGTCAATAAATTCAGTGAGGAAATCAGAGGAAAGTATTAGCAATAGACTGAACCAAGTGGAAGTGTGGTGTACTAAGGAAGTACAATCGGGACATAAAGAACTCCGGATTGATAGGCTGAGCCTAAGAAGCCCCAGGGAGAGAGAAAGCTGAGACAAGTTACAGAGAACCAACACAACTGAGTTAGAACACAACATATCCCAGAAAGAAAAAGAACAAACATCCAAACACAAGAAACCTTTAAGCACCCAAAGAGACTCGGCCCCCACAAAATCCTCTCTATGTCATTTTATAATTACAAGGTTAAAAATACAAGGTGGAAAACTTCAGGGTAACTATGGAACTGTAAAATGTTATACTTGAGTGAAATAACTCATGCCCAGAAAGACAAACATTTTGTTCTCTCAAACGGAGATCCTAACTTTGAATTTTCAGATTTGTGCCCTCAACCAAAAGTGCACACAAGGATAACAAAGGAGACGGGAGCCTTTCAGGGGAAAAGCCTTTCTGGATGGGGTAGAGTAGAAAGCATGCTATGTGTTATAGTAGACACAGTGACTACTGGAATGGAAAGGTTTGAGGGCAGATAGGAAAAGGAAGATGAGAGGAAGAAGTTTAGTGAAAAGGACCTGTCAACAAAATTATCCACAAACAAGACATAAGGAAACCTACTATTTTTAAATCTAATATAAAAGCATAAGTAACAGGGCTGACATTATAGAACAGCAGTTAAGAGAACTTGCTGTTATACCAGTAACCTGGGATTGGTTTCTAGCATTGACATGCCTGTTCGCAACCATCTATAACTCCAGGTCCCAGGTATTTAATACCCTCTCTAGGCTCTGTAAGCACCAAGCACAGCATGTACATGATGCACACATATACATATAGAAAAAGCAGACTTATATATAAATTAAAATAAATTATATAATTAAAAAATACAGTTTGAAGGGAGGTAGCCTGCATTAGTGGATAATGTTTCTCTCAGAAGCTGGGGATTTTTAAATGAAAATTCCAGTGTCAGGTGTTAGCATCCACACTTTGATTCTTGTCTCTCATGAATGCCCCGGGAGCTCACCAAAACACTCAGGCTATTGGTAGTGTTTTTGACTGCAAGTAACCTTACAACTTAAATTTTCTCTACAGTTCACAAAGCACCAACCAAAATGAGAGTCATGATATTTATTCAAAATGTTACAAAGGTGTTTTCTATGAAACCCAATTCCCATGTTTACAAAGCAAATACATACATACATACATACATACATACATACATACATACAAAGTAAAAATTAAAAAGTTGATACCATAATGTCATTAGTGAAACTAAGGATCCATTAATGAGTCCCATTGAAACATTACAAAAAGCTATTTAATTCTCTGTACTATCTACATAAGTATGATTATACCAGAAAGCCAGAAGAAGCACAATATAAAGGTATTGTCATTTCTTCATGTCACAAATTTCAAACTAAAGAAAGAATATAGCCCATAGTCTGGGAAAAGTCACATTACCTTCCCAGGCTTCATGATCTGTAAGCCCACAGTTACTTACCTGAACAAGGTCACCAGATATGACCTTGAAGAATTAAATCAGGATGATTGGAGGGGCCACAGCAAAACTTAAGCTGTGGCAATTTTATTGGGAGCAATCATATGTTTCATGCCTTTATCAGAAAACAGAATATAATAGCAATCTCCAGGATCAATACAGTTATAGCCGCCAGGATACAACCAAGTTTGCAAACTATACAGGACACACAAGATTAATGTCTAAGGCTAACTGTCCTGTCAAGCTTCCATGCTTCTTTGACTACTAAGGGAACATAAAAAAAAAAAAAAAAAAAAAAAAAAAAAAAAAAAAAAAAAAAAAAAAAACACAAGCTGCCTGAATGCTTCACTGCCTGAGGAAGTGTAACAATCTCTCAGGAACTACAAAGGCACATTGTGCCCCAGGAGCCATTGACTGTTATATAAAAAAACAATACCTCTCAAGGCACCTAGGCCAGGCCAACTTCATAATTCTTCATAATGATCAATTGTGAAGTTTGGGTGAGCAGCATCTCCGTTGAAGTTTAAGGTTCATGTTAGACTCAAGCCAGACAAGGACCTTTCAACTCACCCATAGGACAGAGTGTTCACGGTGGTTATTATTGTTTTCAATAACTAAGTGACTCTGTACTGGCACTTTTGTAAGACACAACAAATATCATCGCACAGGTGATTGGTTAGGCGAATGATGTAGCCATGGAATAAGCACTTCTGGTATTTCCATCTAACTTACCATATATCAATAAATACTCTCAGATGGACAAAAATACTGTAAATTGCAGACTTAAAAATATCAAATGCTATAAAAGAAAGTGATTATGATCTCCTTCTGAAGCCTGTGCCAAATGAATACTTTAGGGACTTTTGTTAAATGCCCCAATTACAGAATCAAAATATCAGCGCCTGACACTTGCATAGGAGTCTATCACATAATTGGTGCCATTGTTTTATATCAAGCTTTACTTTCCCACTGATTCTTAAATAGCCAACCCCAGGAGAGCTGGGATTGAAATGAGATAATCTGCATAATGTAGGATGATGGATATTGATAATTGCTATAATTTTGTTGTTTACTTTGCTTGCTAGTCTGTTTCTGCCACCTCACCCACAGTTCCCTATGTAGCACCTCTGAGAAGCCATGGCAATGTATATTACTTCTATTATGAGTTTTTTAAAGATTGGGGATTTTAACAAATATCTAATCGCTAGCATTTCTGGAAAGAAAATATCTCAAATTCTCTATGCAATCAAAATCCCTCTACATAACACACAATTGGTAACGTGTTTGGGTACTTTGGGGCCCAGCATTGCGGGAGACTTAGTCATCATTACATCACATTTAGCAGCATTCATCTAGAGCACAGTTATAAGTGATACCCTGTGATTACTTTCAACTCAGTGTACACTGCAAACCACATAACAGAAATCCCTTGGTACTATAAGATTTGACTCTCTGGACTGAACATAAAAGTCCTATCTAAGAGGACTCCTTCAGAAAGGACTGTAGAAATGTGTAGCAAAGTACTCTCCTAATACTACGCTCATGTTCTTTTACACAGAGCTCTGCTTTTCTTTAACAGAGCTGAGTAAGACCATGCCACCAACTAAAGGGCAAGCACAAATGCTGCCATATGCTCTTGGAACAAATAGGACTTTAGGTAACTCCAGTGATGGATGCTAAAGTCAATGCAGAGACTTTAGTGAACCTAATAATAATTGATTCAAAGTAACAGGCCATGAAAAGCCTGACCACTAGACACTATAGTTCCTGTCACCACTGAAGTAGCAACAGCACTGACTGCCCATGTTAAGTGGGAGTGAAATAAAGCAGTCCATCCCATCTCCAGGCCATTCGCTCTCATGCCACCCTTCACCCTATAGCCTCGTGGTCTCTTCTGAACTTCGATAATCTGAAGCTATATGATTATCATTTCTCCATCACAAAGCGATTGCGACATCATTGCAGACAAGTATGCATCTTTGAAGGGAAAGAAGGAAAGCGAGAGTGTAAACAATCAAAAAAGAGAGAACAAGAGAAGGAGGGATAGGAAAACATTTAAAACACTGAGATCAGTTATTATTAAACCAGGACCATCACTGAGTTTAGCAGACCAATTGCAGGGCTTCGGGGAACCTAAAAGTCAATGCATCTTCTCACTGTGTATTACTTTTCAGGGCGTTATGTGTGAGAAGAGGGCCCTAGGACACAGAGTTGGTGGAAGAGGATTGGTTGAGTCGAGATGGAAATAAACAGTAATTGTTGACTTTTCAAATAAGTATCTCTTAAAAGAAAAACAAACAAGACTCAGTGAATTTATAGTATTAAAATTCAGAACTTTCAGGATATAATAAAAATTTAAATTATAGGTTTACTTAAATTTTGGTAGATGGTTTGACTTGGGAAGTTGTACAGATCGTGTATGTGTATGTTTGTGTGTGTGTGTGTGCATGTATATGAGAGAGAGAGACAGAGAGAGAGAGAAAGAGAGAGAGAAGGGATAATGGTGAGAGGAATGATAAGGCGCAAAAACCTTGATTGTGACCATTTGCTCATGGCACCAACTTACCAAGTATTTTTATAGAATTAAGACTAATGTAGTTAACTCTGTAAATTTCTGTACAGGCACACAGCATGAGGTGATCAAAGAGAAAGCATGCTTGTGAAAAGACCAACAAAAATAATAGGATGCAGTAAAACAGTGATAAATGTAGAATTCATTTCAAAGTTCAGCCAAGGTCCATGTCAGCCTGTGAGCCCGAATGAACTGAAGTCGTCTATAGTTCCAAGGTACTTCAGAGGCTTGCAAAGCATACGCTCCACTTAAACAAACAAATCTTGAATTCATGATACTGGTGGTGTTATGGTAACACACACATCACATTTAAGTATGTAGGAGGGAAAACAATCTTTAGGACTCTCAGCAAGCCCAGGCAGCCAGCAGAAATGTTGTAAAATTATGTTGGTTGAGAAGCTGAATCACCTTCAGATTGATTTGATGCCTGATCATGACCTGAAGCCATTTGTCAGTAGAAAGTAAGACATCAATGAGTAATGCATGCAAACCATGGGTGGGGCTTGTAAAATGCTAGAACCATGGGATAGAAATGCGGTGGAGAGCAACTGTGTTAGCTGGGAGCACTGAATTCAGATTTGAGCCTCTAAATTAGAACAGGGTTAGAAGTCTTTATGCTATATATATTTCTTAATCTGAGAGACAGAACAGTTTATTAATCAAATTATGGATCGATAAGAGAAAGAGTTGTTCACCTGTTTTTCTTTTCTTCTTTTTTCTTTTTTTCTTTTTCTTCTTTGGGGAGGGGGGTGTGGTTTGCGAAGGGATTTTGAAGAGATCCAGTCATGACTATGTAAAGAGGTTGTCGACATCATCAATGCAGTTTTTTACCTCGATTCCTTTTTATTCAGGATCTCTCATGCTACACCACCATCTGTTTTCCAAAGCATTTGCTTGTATTTCATCAGCCCAAAGTATCTCATGGGCCCCTATTTTCAAATGGCCACATGATTGGAAAAAAAGGGAAAAAACTTTCACATTGTCAACTCAGTTTCATTTCACAGTTTGAGTCACAAAAGAGATGTTTCCTTTTGCTCTGACAATTTTAAGACAAGTAAAACTTGTCTTTCACATTTGCTCCACATCTGGTCCTAGGACTGGTGCATCTTGAATGAATTGTGTAGAGTGTTCATGAAGTACAGTTTATTTTTTTCTCTCTGATACGCTATTTGTCAGTGTACCTGGGTCCTTTATTCTTAGTCTGCAATTTCTAAGTAGGTGTCTTCAGAAACCCCCATTCGTTGGCTGTTTTGAGCCTCTATGTCACAAGCCTACGCTGTCTCCGTACTTCTGCATCTTATATTCTCCAAAACCAGAGCACATATCGCACGCCTTAGGATAGAATCTGCCAGGTGACCCTCTGCAGCAATGTATTGTTTTACAGGCAAGAGCTGATGCCAACCAATTGCCGCCTGCACTGAGGTTGCTTGCTTCCTTTTTTTCTCAGCGTCTTTCAAACAGATACTGCCTTCAACTGGTGCCTAATCCCACCCCAGCTCCCAGATGGCCCGGTTTTAAATCAGGAATCACTTCACCTGCCTGTGCATAGTCCTCAGAAAGCAACCATTTGTCAAGTTCCATTGAACAGTCCTTACTGAGGCTTAGAAAGGTAGATTTTCCTTTTCTATAGTTACAGATGGAACCTTATAGTGAAGGCTTAGAGAGATTATGTAACTCACCACAGAAACACTAGTAGCTGATATATTTATATCTATTGGCTTAGATATAATCCAGCACAACATATGGGCGCTAGCGCTCTGACTGTAGCAGATCATATGCCTTGTGACTCATTAGAACTGAATAGCAAGCATTATCTGTCTCCTTTATACTGTAACTGGCCATCTTGTTTGTCCAAGCCATAAAACCGAACATCTACCTTGAAATGAGCTCTGTAACCATAGCTCTCTATCCCACTTTTTCTAGTTCAACTCCAAGGCTAAAACATACACTTCTGAGGTAGGTAGACTTAGCTCCTTCATTCCAAAAATTACCCCTATTGTTCAAGCCTGAACTTCTAGCCCAGACTTTACTACTAAGATAATGTTTTCTGTGATAGATAATAACTGGCAAGCATACAAAAGCCCGAGCATCAGCTGCAGTGACAGGATGCTTCTTTCACTGCACTCCATCCACCACAGTGTCAGTATTTGCACAGTTCATAACTGGCACTGCAGGATGCTGTCTCTGGCTGGGGAGGCCAGATGGTGTGAGACAGGTCTCAAAACTAGGTCTGATCCTTCCTGGTCCCCATCTTTTCTTTTCACAAGCATCCTTAACTGCTTCACCTTGAAGTAAAAACTCTAGCTTTAATGGTTTAATATAGTACCCATTCAAGTGCATCTAGAAGGGGTGATATTCTGTTGGAGATATTGTTGGCAGCATCAGTAGCCTGTTGTGGAAATCATTTTATAGCTAAGTAAATTACTATTATTTAGCTACTAATTGCTATACATATTAATATGTTTCTAATTTTTATGCTGTTGTATGTGACTTTTATGCTTATGTTTCCTCTCATCATTCTTATATATTTGGAGTATATATCTTATATATCTGAAGTATATATCTTAACTATCTGGAGTATGTAGCATCTTGTATATGTGGAATATATATCATCTTATATATCTAGAGTATATATATATATATATATATATATATATATATATATATAAATCATCATGTATCTTGGCATTACATAGTATCTGGAAAGAGCAGAAATAAGTTATGAGAATTTTTCTGTATTTTTAATTTTTTCCAATTATGTAAATGGTTTGTGTTATTTAGGATATGATGATATGTGGAAACTAATTATTATACTTCACATGTATCATTATTTAGGATTTTGTGAAGAATAGTAGTAACACTCTTATTTTTAATGTGTTAAGTTTAAAATGTAAATGCTGGCTGTAATAAAGAAAGCTTGAAATATTCAACTTAATAAGCTATTATCTTTTGTGAAAACATCAACTATGGGTTAGTTTTTCAAGTCCCTGTCCATAAAGATAATAAATAGCAGATATAATTGTTGTTCTGAGTAAGGATAGCTTATTTTTTTCTCAGAAGATGCAAAGCATATTTGCCCTAATTCCTTACTGCATCAGAGCAGGCAGGCTTCACCTGGTTTTTATATGTTGTTTTCAGAGCCCCAGAACATGCCAGTTTTTAAAAGATTATAAACAAGTATCTATTTATGCCAAGTTATGCCAAGAGAAAAATTAAATTAAAACATTTTCTAAGATAGTTAAAACCAAAATTAGAGTGTTGTGGGATTGAATACATGATCAAGTACCCTGAATCTTCAGGGAATATTTACATATTTTTTCCACTTAAAAATATGAAATTAGCTATATGTTCCTTTTTATTAATTCTGAGTTAATTCAAAGTACTTATAGAAAATATAACATCTTAGAATCAATAATAATTGCATTTGCTGAATATTAAAAAATTTAAAATGATAAATAGTAACATTTTATTCTAATTAAATTTACATTCATAAAAACTTAAAAAATAATATTAAGAAGAAGAAAAACATTGTTTATTGGTGAAGGAAGAGGTACTACAGACCCACAGATGCAAAACAGTATCTAAAGTTACAACTTCAAGATATGGTGGTGGTGAATTCTGTTGCATAAATTCTGTCATTAAGTGACGCTCAACTCCCTGTGACATGATTTTTGTCTGTTACCAGTCCTCAGTCATGGGCAATCTTTACAAAACATGACATGCTTCAGTGGGAACAAATTATTTAAAAAACTTCTTTTGAAGCAATGCTGTTAGTGAACTCAGAAACAAAGGTGCCTTCCCTACAGATGCTGCTGTTGCTGTAGCAGCAAGAGGCATCCATAATATCTCAGCATGCAAACACTCTATACAACTTCTATACAACTTTGGCAATCTATTCTGTCGTACAGTTATTGGTAATTATCTGCTTAATTTATCTAATTTATAACTTTTATTTATTTATTCATTATTTATTTATTAGTTTATAGTGATCTTTCAGTTTGTTTCTGGGATTTGTTTGTTTCCTGCTTCCCCCAGAGGAGCTCAAAGTCTGCCATTGTTTCAATCTCCATAATCATGTCTGATTTTGTCTTTGATTTTTAGTCCATAGATCTCTACTCTAACAAAAATCTAATAAAACCAGTCAACTTCAAATGCAGTGCAGAGGACACCACTCTCACAATCGCCTTAACTACTCTATAGTGGAGCCTGAGCTTAGCAAAACTCTGATTTAGAAAAGTGATCAAAGAAGTGTTGGGAGAAGAGTAGTAATGTGCTGCTGGGGGTCTCATGAAGAACTACAGGTTCCAAACTTGGTATGTTTCTAGATCATCATTCAAATTTTGCTGCTATTTCTAATTATCCTGGTGTAAATGAAGCAAGTAAATGTAAGTACATACTGTTATACTCAGTAAGCTTTAATATAGTTAAACAAGTATAGTAACAGTCTTGGTAGGTGCTGAGGAAAAAATAAATTGTATGAGAGGAAGAATTTTGAGTTTCTCTGAGATCTGATGAGCTGGATATACCTAGGAATATTTGATACATAGATATTGAACACTACAGAGTAACGATCAGTGATGCAGGCAGTGATATGAATATCTATATCACAGATGAAATAATTGAAATATATTAAACCATTCACTCAAGACTTATAAATTAAGATAAAGTAAACTCTAAGAGATTTAACACTGTATGCTTGTGTGAAATATGTGTATACAGTATATATTTTGTATATACTTATATATTCATATATATGGAAGGGTGTATATACTCATGTGAGTGTGCCTGTAAAGGCCAAGGATCAATATCAGGTATCTTCCTCAATCATTTCCTACATTAATGTTTCCTACCTTAATACTTATTGTTTGAAAGTTTTTATGGATATACATAAAATTCTCATAGCCTTACACTTGTCTCAGCCTCGCACAACAACATTCCATAGCAACTTCATTTCCTCTTGTTTTTACAATCCTTGAGTACAGTGAGTGATTCCCATATGCATATGGGTATGGGGTCATACTCTAGGGCATGGCAGCCTAATCTCCTGTTTATCATTTTTTTCTGGCTCACTTGCTGTGGAAAGTCTCCTGTATCTGCTTTCCCAGCATTAAGATTTCAGATGTCTGTTGGTGCTTAGCTATTTACCTCAATATTCAGACCCTCACATTTGTGAAGCAAAATGTTTCACTCAATGAAGGCATCATTTTATTGAGTTAAGTTACTAGTAGATAATTTGACTGATGTATTCACTAATCAAACATCCCTTTCTCCCTATATTTTTTTTTTTCTTAATGCTCACTTACCCTTGGTTGGAAGATGGAGATTACTGAAGATAGCACATTTAAGTCTGAGTAGCATTATATTCCTATCAACAGTTATGCCAGTTATACATCTCTGTATTTAATGTTGCCCACTGCAAAAAGAAGCTTCTCTGACTAACATACATACTTAGAAGACAATTTGGTAAGATGGCCAATTATTAAATAAGGACAGGTTATACTGGAGAACACATAGTATTCCCAGCTATGAGTTTTAGTCCATGATTACATTTTATGGTATAAAATTGCCTCTCAAATTCAGTGAGAAAGCAGTTAGTTGCCCCACAGTAATTAGTATTCTACAATTAGTAGGCATATCTTGCCTTGCAGTTTTACATTGGTAACATGCAGGATTCAGTACTGGGTAAGACCAAATACCTTTTTTCCACTGATACCTTTTCTTACCCAGAAGTCTCTGTAGTTCTGTAAGGGTTTGAAAATCTCTGAAGGAAGACCCCAGATTCAGATAATAGGGGAAAAAAACAAAAAACAAAAACAAACAAACAAACAAACAAAGAAACAAAAAACCAAACCAACCAGTGTTTAGTCTTCATAAACAACTGGCATGCTAGGGTTACCATTATTTCAACATGACAATGCAAAGACATTCAAGCTCCTTTTATAACAGAATTTCTTAATTGCTGCTGAGATGATGACAGACTTCTAAAACCGAGGGCACATCCAAAGGGGTGACAAAAACTGTTAACTAAGGGCCATAAAGAACATATACACCACAGGCAGGACCACAAGTGTAAAACAGGAAAAACAGGAGATAAGATATTGACTTTTTTGTATAGATATTTATATCTATATAAAACTTCAAGGACAGCTTAGTTATGGTCTTTAACTATCCATAAACCTGTAAGGTAGTAATAGTAGTAATAAATGATGAATGTTTAGCCAGATAATTGCTCCTAGTGGATATGCATATAGACATCCTGTTATAAAACTTTTATTCAATTTGTGGCCTGAATTTATGTGCAAACTCATAGTAATCTTTTTACCAAATGAACTTACACTCTGAAAGTTGTACAAGTACTCAGAACAAAGGATAGAGGCAGGCCTCCCTCCTCTTCTCTTCCCAAGACTTAGAGAAGTCCAATTCTCTGGCAAGATAGAACAAAGGCCACTTGACTTAGTCTCCTGCTGTGTTACTGTGAGGTACTAAACTGGAGACTGCAGCTTCTTGTCTCAGAGCAACCCAGACAGGCCTAACTTTTGCAGAAGCAAAGTCCCTTACACTTAGAATGGATAGCAAATGCTTTATGGCCTACTCTCTGAGTAGAGACAAAATGGAATAAAAAAGACTCTAGTTCTTTCTTCTGTGTTAAAACTAGCCAGTACGTAGAAAGTTTCCTAGTAGGTTTGAGATTAATTTCTCTTTCTTTGCACTACAAAGAAGTATGTGTTCTCTTTAACAATAAAGACTTTCCTTATACTTAAAGCAGACAACTGCCAAAAACCAGTCTCCACTTGGAGAGCAGTTCTGAGGAAGGGGTGTCTGGAAACAGTGAAATGAACAACTTGAAGTTTAACTGTGGATTATAAACTGATAGCCTATGTTCTACTCAGGACAGTTCTCCAGATACCTCTCTTTCTAGATAACTTTTTTCTTGTAAGTGTAAATACTCTCTGATAGTGCATCCCAGTCTTTTATTTAAGTATCAATTCAATCATTACCCCAGTCTCCTGCTTGATTATCTCATGAATCAGCATTCGATGACACCAGCCCCTTGATTCTTAGAGTCAACAAGCATATATATATATATATATATATATATATATATATATATATATACATTGAAGATGAATTCAGAGATTTATCTGCCTCTGTTAAGCACAGAAAATAATCATGCTGGGTGTGACCCCATCCTGAAATTACTATTCCTACCATGCTTGGCCTGTACTTACACTCCCTCTGTGTCAGGAATCTGCCTACCTTTGCAAGCAAAAACAAAAGCCTAGCTAGGTGAGATCTTGCCCTGTGTTCACGATTCCTTAAACCTTTTTTTGCCCTTCCTTAGTGTTTTTCTGACAAACTGGATTTTAGTACACCTGCCCTTGTTTTTTGAGATCTGTGAGGCTCATTATACAATTTATATTGTATCCTGATATTTAGCATAATTGAGAAATTATATATTTTAGAACCAATGTTTTCAAAGTTATTTCCCACAGCCTTAAGAGCTGTCCTAAAGGTCTCTGCATTTACCATTTGGTGAGACATAAACACACCCTTGCCTCCTGGACTTGCCCTGTTTTTAATTATCATGGAGTCATTAATCTTGGCAGAGAAAACATTTTCTGAAGTAATATAAAGAAAACAAACAAACAAAAAAACAAACAGACAAATAAATAAATAATAAAAATTATATATATATATATATATATATATATATATATATAATTATAATGGATAGATGATATGTAGATAGGTGTGTGTGTGTGTGTGTGTGTGTGTGTGTGTATGCCTTACACTCAAAGAAACCATCGACAATGGTAGAGGCCTGTGACATGCTGGCTCTGATTCAGGGATGACAACCATGTCATGCCATCCCTGTGGCCAATAAGGATTCACCAGATACTCAAAAACCATAGCCTGAGCTGTTTTGGAGATACCTGGGGCTTTCCTGACCTACAACTCATGAGGAAGTATGAAGTCTTCAAGTTTTTTAAGTCTTACATTGAAATTGTTGTATTATAGCCAATGTCTTCTTACCGCAGCATTTTGACCTACACAGGATACCTCCATTTGAGCTCATTTTCTTAAAGATAGATTTTGTGATTAGCTAACTAATTAGTGGGTTGTAATAAGGCTGTTTTATATATCCATTGTTAAGTTTGGCCTACCCACTACATGCCACTTCTACAAGGACTCCAGCCTCACTTACTCATTTATTTCTTTCAGACTACATGAATTATAGTGTCATTTCAATTATATTTTTCAATCTGGCTATTATGTAGTAGCCTCTCATATGAAATTTTTATAACCTTTTCTTTCAATTAGTTCTTCCCACTACCCACAAAGTTCCCATAAGCCTAAGATCCTCTCTACTTAAATCCCTTTCGCCCCCATCTAGTTTGAAGAATTTTGTTATAGAATAATGTTCACAAAGAGAATATTTCCAAAATGCATTTTAAGATTGTTATTTCAAATAGTTTCAAGTTAAAAATGAAGTTTTCCAAATTTTTAATGCAAAATCAAAATTTTTCATTCTTTTTTTTTTTTTAGAGCAACTGAATTGTTTACCGTTTTTTTTGGGGGGGGTGGGGGTGGGAATTAATGGAAAAGGAAACAACAACAAACAATACATAGCCCTAAGATATTTATCAGTTTGAAGATTAGATTAAAATGGGAAGAATATGTCTTTATATAAATGGGCATACACAGAATGATAGAGCCAAAGCAAATCACTATAGTACTTGAGTACTGAGTTCAGAAAATGCTTTGTGACAACAATTTCTCATTAATTCAGAAGCATAGTGGACACAGCAACCATGATTATACCTGCATTTATTAAGCCTTTTAATTACATTAATTAGATATTTTTCACTGTGAAAAAGTGTCACAGAAATTCAAATTAAAGGAAGAAGAGTTACTTTTAGCTCACTATTTCAGAGGTATCAGTTTACAGTCAATTGGCTCCACTGCTTTTACTGTGGTGAAGTAGAATAGCCTGCTGGTAACTGAATGGTGGTAGAACAGAGCTGTTTGAGGAAAGATGTCTAAACTGAAGAGGTAGAAAGGGAAGAAGTGATAAAGGGCAAAACACCTACCAGGGCACATCAGTAGTGACTTACTTCCTCTGACTAGGCCTCTCTTAATAATACTCTAAATCTGACCCCATGATTCAGTTTCTGCATAGGACCAATATTAAATACTTACTACACTAGGCATTCTGCAATATTTCTTTGAGGACATTTAAGATAGACAATGTAGCACTGCATCCTCCATATCAATTATTTGTATATCAAATACTTCTGTGTTCATAAAATAGCAACGAAGTTACAATTCAAATAGCTATATGGGGGTAAATGACAGTCTTGGGAGCACTCCGCGTAAGTCACAGAAATATATGGGATGGATGATAGGACAAACACATGTAAGAGGGGTTGAAATTTTCATATGTTGATTTTCAAGTTGGTTTTTTTGTGGCAGGACTTTCCTGCCCATTGTACTTGCAATGGAGCTCTGTCATTGGACAGAGAAGATGTAGGCAGAGCTAGGAGTTGGGAAGGGGAAGAAAATGAGAGAAGGAGAGGAAAGAGGAGGTGAGGCAAGATGGCTACAGATGTCCGCATGTCTCAAGCAGTCTCAGGTAGTTAATCATATCTAGGATAGTTAATTGGGATAACAATTCTAATTCTATGGGCATATTGTGTATTGAGTATTTGCTGATATATAAATCTATTTGGTTAATCTTTAAACATGAAGAGTCTTATCTCTACTGAGTACTGGGAATTGTTCTATCTACTGCATGGGGGTGGCAGAGTTGGCCCAGGAGCCATGCCTAGAGTTGTAGAGGCCACGGAGCTGATTGGTAGAAGCAATAGCTATTCCAACATCTTGTGGGTCCCGGGCTGGTGCTGTCATTAGTGCAGAAACTTTGAGCAGGAACATGGAGGCCAGGCCAGGAGCTAGCCAGATGGTCACATTTTTTTAATACCTCCAGCAACAGTTTTTCATTATTCTCATCTTATAACTCACCTCTACATATCAACTGTCTGTATGATATCATAGATTGTCCCATAATCTAATCAGTTTGCCTTGTTCCCTATTATTCAAATTCCCATGAGTGCTTAGGACTCTACATGCTTGTCACACAGGGCCCAGGATATTTACTTTATAAAGGGAGATAGAGTCTACAGCTAGTGACCTGCCCAAATCATATATATAGATATTATAGACAATCTAAATTAAAAAAAGAAAAAGAAAAAGAAAACCTAAATCCCTATTTAAAACCAGTAGCCTGTAAAGGAAGAGACAGCTGCCAATAAAACACAAGATGCAGGAATTCATCATCCCAATGTTTCCTTTAGTCAGATGACAACCACCCAAGCAAAGCCCTTCATTTGAAATTACCAGCTTGCAATTGTTTTACCCTGAAGTTTCCTTTTTTTTTTTTTTTTTTTTTAACTTTTCTCCAACATCCTTCTCCTTCAACCCTTCAAACATCATAATCCCTATTGTGATAAGGATGCGTAGTTACCCTTTGTTAAACCTGTAATGTTTCTGGGGGAATCTGAAGACAATTCTACAGGTTCAGGTGTGAAGCAGACCATTTATCTCCATTCTTAGAAATCTATTTTTTATTATTATAAAACAGGCTTAAACCTTTCTGTGACCCTATTCTGGGTATTATGCATCTCTAGATTCTTGGCCTAAAACATGACAAATTTCTCATCAGACTCAGAAAGAAGTTGTCCAGCTGTTTCTTTGTTTTTCCACACCATTCACAGCTCATCAGTCTGATGGCAAAGCCTCACCCTTTTGGAAATTGTTCTCTAACTGTGATAAGAGGATAATCCCATTGAATAAGGGACCAGAAAGAATACCAGAATGAGTTGCAAGGTTAGAGAAGAAAATTGTCAAGTACTTCTGATAAATATGCTTAATGTTATTGTGTGTTACTATAGTAAGCATTGTGAACTATTTAAGATATCTGAAATAACTTTGCACAACTTTGCCAAGATTTCAGTTACAAATTGATAAAGGAAGTGACTCTGAGAGGAGTGGGTTGAAGCTCTTGCTCCAGTCTTCCCCATCACATTAGCTGTTGCTGATTCTTCACTCCAGAACAAATATTATTCTAAAGACTGTATCATCTCATGTTGTGAAACACATTTCAGTGCTGTAATCAGGGGTCAATGAATCTCTTGGCAAGAGAGGCTCAGGAAACAGAAGAGTCATTTAAATAGTCAGTGATAATTTTGGTCATTCCTTTGAGAAATGAACAACAATAATGAAAATTATTTCCCATTTTAAAAGCATTTCTCATGAAAAATATATATAAGGAATAAAATTGGCTTTTCTTTTGATAATTGATAGTGTCCTTATCATTATAAAGGTACCTTCTGTTATCTTTGGTTATAGATAGTAGTAAGAGAGAGTATCATGAAAACTCAAAGTGATAAAATATCCATTACAGGCATCTTGCTATCAGAAGTCCAGTGAATTCCAGTAGGCAGGAGGGACTGCAGGAGATTCAACTGGCTGCAGGTGCAACAGATGCAGCACCAAAGCAACCAACCAAAGCAGCCTGAGCATGATGTGCAATGTTTAAGAGACAAGCCTGAGAGAGTCATAAGAGACTATAGTCAGAAGATGACTCCACTGAAGTTCAGGCTAGGAAATGCCTCTTTCTTGAGAACTACACTGTAAGTCTAGATGTTTATATCATTGGGACATAAAGGGACTTTCATACTAAGATAATTCATTTTCAATGTGTTAAATAGGGAATATCCATTCCATCTCTTAGGCCTTTGTCCTGATTGCCTTTTAAGTTCATTTTTTAGAACACCAAAAATGCCACTGAACATGTATATATTTCATTACTTTTTAAATGTATCCAGTTCTCTAGAAGGACTGACAGCTAAAGTAAATGCCATCTATGACTAAGACAAACACATAATCCTGCTCTATGGAGAAACACAAGTTGAGACAAAATTAATATAGTTAAATCAACGTGAGAAAACGTAAATTCACTTTTCAGTCTTATGGTGAATTCCCAGTACAGAATGTCTGTATAGTTTGAGTGGCTAAACTTTGAATATCTCAATTACATCAAAAGTTGACTCATTATACTATCAGCAATATTATGCTGTTATATTTTTTCTGACCGCTTTATTCGGTTATTGGCTGAACTGTTTGATACCATCCAGACTATGTATTAAATTTGTTCTCTATTTTCTCTGTAATTTGCTTTACATCGGTCTTAATTTCAGGGTTTTAGAATATGCTATTAGATTGTTAAAGTTTTGAAATTGGTATTTCCTTCTGACAGATGAATTATTGTAAGATTGTGCAGTATACCTGATGATAGGCAGCAAGGCTGGTATGTCTCTAATGCCTCCTGCTCATTGTTCTTGCGCAACTCTTTATGTCTTACAGTGGACAGGCATATATTTTTAAAGCTTGTCATTGTTTGTTAGTAACCAGCCATTCTTCCATAAAATACATTAAATCATCTGGGAATGAAGTGATTGATCATATATATATATATATATATATATATATATATATATATATATATTTTAGACTCTCTCTTCCTTTCTTTTTCTCTCTCTGCCCACCTTTCTACTAGACAGAGAGATACAACCTGTTCTGTCAGGCTGAGCATAAACAAACAACTCAGAATCATCTGAATCATCAAAGTTCAAATTTTGTAAATTCAAGTTTCGGAACTGAAATGAAGTTTATCATGAGCATTTTGAAAATTAGCAATCCATGTGTGACACATGTGTCCCTGAATTAACCACAGTTTTCAGCAAAGTGAACTATGGTATTCTTTAGACATCATAAATAAACATAGGTTATTGTGTTTTTATAATATGCCTTTTGCAGACATTTCTCTATTTTTTTTCTTGTAACATCCAATGCCTTTTCATTTTCAATTTACCTCTTTAAACTGGAGCCACATAGGAATTGCTGTCCAGACCTAGAAAGTCTCTCTCCATGTCTGCCAAGTCTGATTTCAAAGCCACCAAAGTATTACAGAGCCTCTGTGGGAGAGTAAAGCTAGGAAGAAGTGTTAGAGTAAAATGGTTCATGCCTGCAGCACTGCAAAAGAGGGGAAAGGGATCCTGACAGAAGAAATGCACTCACCCCAAAATAAAAACAAACATCATAAAAGTATGCCATTTTCTTGAATGGCAAATGAATTGTAGGCAGTTATCTAAAATCTGTAGGTTAATTGAAAAACAATGTTTCTGTTTGAATCTAATATGGCATTGAGTTAATGAGCCACAACATCCTTGATATGGCATTTTGTACAGAGGGTTCTCTTTTAAATGCAACTTAAACAAATAAAGACTCCCCACCCCCCACCCCCATTGCCTGGAGCAGAACTAAATTGCTATTGGGTTTGCCACAGCAGGAGGTAAACATTCTTGAAATAATTGGACATGATATAATATTATTCTTGCATTTTCTTTAAAGTCTTACATAAAACATATTTCTCCTAAATTGTTCTTGTAGATTGACAAAAGTTCAAGAACAGATTTGTGGCATGGAACAGAGCAACAGCCTATTAAAATGTTAATTATTACTGCAACATCCTACTAATGTCAAGGCAGGAAATTACACTGGATTCATAGCCTGATAAAAGTAAGAATTTACTTTTTTGAAAAATGATATTCCTCAATATTTATTAGAAAATGTGTACAGCAAAGTAAAAAAAATGAAATTTAAATATATCATATACTCCTAAATTAGTGTACAATTTCTATGAAGGTTTTAGATGGAAAAGAAAGAAAGGGAATTAGACAAGGGATAGATTTGTCACTCAGAGCAGGTATGAAGAGCTATAAGTAAATTATTTTTACCTATTGATTATGTTCAGAAACAATGAAACAATTAAAATCTATTTCACACTGCTTCTCTTTCTACAAGGTGTATATATAGAATGATTAGACCATGTTTTATCACAATTATATTAAAAGGTACTTTAATTTGTGATTAGTGTTCACTACCAATTTTGCATCTGGGAAAAAATCTTGTGGAAAGTTTCATTCAATAAAAATTAATAATTAATTTGAAAGAGATGTTAAAAGGCACTCTGAATTTTGAGTGATCTAGTTGCCCACAATCCCCTAGGAATGATAGTCGAGGAACCTCAGTGCATGGTAAAATCTGAAAATATTTGTTCTTGTACATAATGACATGATTTGAAATAATTTACACATGTTTGTCTCTGAAGTATATGTACAGCATTACACATGTTGTGTAAACATGTATATGCTCTATTGCTTAAGAATATCACCTAGAATGTTCTGTCTACGTGAAACATGAACTCAACTTTAAAAAATATTTTTAAAAAATAGCTGAATCCATCCACTCATGTGCAACTCATAGATAAATGGTAATTTTACCATCAATGCACAACTTGTGGATATAAACCTTTGACTATAACAGATATGATTTGACTTCATTTTGAGTCTCATATAGTGGTACTTAAGCAACATTACTCCACAGTAAATTTCTTTAGAGCAAATGAAAGAGAAGTGGTAAGAATAAATACCTAGCTGGGTGGTGGTAGCGAATGCCTTTAAATGCAGCACTCTAGAAGCAGAAATAAGAACATCTCTGTGAGTTCAAGATCAGCCTGCTCTACAAAGGTAGTTTTGGAGCAGCCAAAACTGCACAAAGAAACTCTGTCTCAAAAAAAAAAAAACAAAAAAAACAAAAAAACCACCACCAAAAACCCCAAAACAACAAACAAACAAACAAAAAACAAACAAAGAATAAATTCCCTGTAACCTATTGTTTACTTCTGAAGCTTCAATGTCAGATGTCACCATGAGCTCAGAACCTTTTCTAGTGCCTTGCATTGGTTAGTTTTCCTGCCAAAGTGGTAAAACAACTGACATAAGGAAGTCAAGAGGATTTGAGATTTCGGTGGTGAAAAATGTGGTGGAGTGAGTTCTTAAAGTCATGCTAGACAGTAAACAGAAAGAGACCAAGGAAGGACAGACCCCAGACCAGATATGGTCCACAAAGTCGTCGGTGATCTACTTCCCCCAACTAGGCTGTACTTCTTAAAGTATCCAGAATTTTCAAAATAGTATAGCATCAGTGTGGGACAAAATAGTCAGTATGTGAGTCTCTGAGGAAGAATTCAAGCACTAAGATCCCCCTAGAGAACATCCAACTGTTTCACTGTGAGAACATTAGATGAAGGCAGTAGCTCCCCAGAAACTCTGACTGCAGGGGGACAAGCTAGGTTTGTAGGTGGTAGCACAGTGTTACATTAAGGAATCGGAAGGAACAAACAAAAAACAAATAGAAAGAAAACCAAGTTGGACTGTGGCACTATAATGACAAAATGAGCCACTAAAAGAAGAAACGTGATGGTACAGATGACTATAGAAGGCTGAGGATAGTTTACTCTAGAAAGCTTAGTCACAATGTTCATTTCAAAGTGAATGGACAGAATTATTAAATAAATTCACAATACCAATAGGAAATCAAAAACAGTGTTTTAACACATGATATACAGTGAAAGGATTTGAGGCTGCAATAATGATAGTGCTGACGATTGCTTGACTTTGAAGATGGGAAATTTCCTGCAAGGTTCCCTGCTCTGATTTAAGACTTTGAACTGTTAAGTATACAGAGCAGTATCATATTTAGTTTAGCTTGACACAAGTAAGTGTTAGATCTTACAGGATCCAATGTTATTGTGAAATAATGTGTAGTGTGTGCTATCTTTCAACCTTAACTATAATTTAAGTTTCTGTCCAGAAGGCAAAAGTGGAATTAATTCATTTGTATGTCTTTTAGGAAATGAGTTGTCACCAGAATCTCCCTCTAGCCTTTCCTTAGGTTCTCAGTCAAATGAAACATGCAGAATTTAATGTTGAAGATAGGCAGAATTTACTAGAGAATACAAGGAAGCACTCTCCATGGATGAGTGAAAGCAATGACCAAAAGGACTATGGCAAAGCAGAACATTGTCATGGAGGGAGAGAAGAGTTTGGCTATAAAGATTGCCCTATGTTGATTTTAAAGTACTTTCAATGCTCTTAGGAGCACGTCCTGCCCAGGTGACTGACTGATCTGTTTGAGTTGTCTTATAAAGGTTAAGGCTCCTTGAACCAGTTTTAGATAGGTGTCAATTAATAACCTTCTAGGTGGTTCAGAATGTTATATGTCTTTCTACTTTTAAAGATACGAATCAGGTCCATTTCTCTAAACAGTAAATAGAGACCCATGGCTCCAGTCCTCAATGTCAGGAGTTACTATGAAGAAGAATTTTAGTGCCAATGGGCTTTGAATCAGGTAATATATTAATTACCCAACAATTCCCTTTTGAGAGTTGAATTCCTAAAGTCCTTCAGAAGGTGGGCATGAAGTCAATCTGATTTCTCATAGCTGCAGTGGCAAAAAGGGGTCAGGGTTGGGGGTAGGAGCTCTGTCTTACTGATTTTCAGGCCCTACAGAAACATCTAAGAGCAGATAGACTGAAAATTAGAGTAGGTAAAATTAAGACAGCAGCTAAGTATGCAAGGTTCAAAAACCTATAGAATCACTACCAAGATTAAAGTAGGTATAACTAATTTCTACCATAAAAATCCAGAGATTCAATTTAAATCTATTAAAAAGGACAGTATTGTCTGACATGATTTTCATGTACTCAGTATATAAATGCAAACATTCATTACACTACCATGATATTATAAAAATTATGGTAATCTCAAGTCCTTGCAACACTATGTCATTATACAGATAGAGTAGTCTCATTTAAACAGACACCTCACCAATCCGGAAATGGTTGATCCAGAAATGCTGTAGCCTTCAGATGGGGAATCCTCATGAGTGAGACCATGCTCAACATCTATCCTATAGGAAGTTTTTCAGCTGGGAGGATGGCACTGTTGAAAGTTCCAGAAGGTTCTTGAGAGAATTGACAGGCAGCTACCAGTGCTACCTGGGGTGTGTATACAGTCAGCAATGGTTCTAGGAACTCTAAGGAGCCAGAGTCACACACACAGTGTCCAGTCTCAAAGTCCCTTTGCTGATAGAGATCAGCTCACAGGTAAGCTATTGTAGCTTCTTTGTCATGGGACCATGGCAGTACAAGCTCAGGCTGTTTCCAAAGTTCCAATTTTTGTATTTTTACAAATGGCATTGGTTTTGTACTACAAAGGCTCATAATTTAAGGCTGATTCATTAACTGGTTTATTAGCCTATCAGAGACATGATTATCTCAATCAGAGTTGCCTTGCTGCTGCCTTAGCACATCTTGTAATCAATATATGTCACTAAGTATGCTTTCTGTATTGTGCAAAATGTTTCCACTTACTTTCCTGACAAATATACACTCGACCTCACTAGCAATGCAACTGCCAACTCCCCTCTCCAATCCGAGGCTAGCTGAAGCCACAGGAGTATATACAATTATGTTTTCCTCTTTTGGATTTTAGAAATAAGAAGATAAATTCCCTGGGAAGTGTGGTTTGGAGTCCTTTGAATATATGTGATAGCTTCTAGTCTTGTGGATGAAATGAAAATGGAAACTGGATGATCTTACCACTGGAAAACACTTAGGAGTGATGTCATCACAAAGGTAAATCCCCAAAGGTGATCTACAGTTGTCATCATGGATATATGAAGGAAATAAAAAAAAATGCAGTATATCTTTTTGATGATGGAGGGGCAAAAAGTCAAATTCTTGCTTAGTTCCTTTAATTTGGTATTGAAGGCCGCTCATGTGCTGACTTGGCAAATGGTTTGGGGGCAGGCTTGGGGATATGGTGGGGTGGGAGGTATTCCCCTCCACAGAGGCTCTTTTCTAAGGCTTAGCTCAGGATTGATGGCAATCCCCAGGACCTTGACGGATATAGTAAAAGATAAAAGAACAAAGAAGGGGACTTTCCAAAAAGGAGTTAATTGTTAGCCCTGAGGGCCTTCCTTGTAAGTTTTATTTTGCACCTGTTTTCTGTTGAAAATGGTTTGGTTTATTTTCCTGATACATCAGGTGTTTCTGTTACTCACATTCTTGGATTGCCTATGGGAATTCATTCAGTCTAGAGACATATTATTTTAAATATCAGGCTTTATCAACTAGAAACATACTAAAATATAGAAGGGGCACCATGGAACACCTTTAAAGGACTTAAGCTTAGGCATGAATAGGAAGGATACAGGCTATTGGTAACATTACCCTCATGTAAGACGAATCTCACAGTAAATCCTTTTAACTAGAAGTCTGATTAGCTTATTTGGTATTTCTGCCAGACTGAGATCTAAGAGTAATGAAGATAGGGTCTGATTCCCAGAGATTTAGTTACAGACAAGTGATCACGGAGAAAATAAGAAGGCCTACTGTGGCTTTGAAGAAATCTCGTAAGATGAAATTGAAGAATAGTTTTAATGGCCAGTATTGGAGCATTACATGGTGACTTAGCAGAAGCTAAAAAATTCTGTAACACTACTACTGATTAGAGATTCTACTAGGGTTTCAAACTGAAAAACTTAATGTTTATGGTTTAGAATAACATAAAATGTGTTAATCTGACTGTAGCTGATATGGCTGTGATGGTCATGCCCGCCATGTTGGTAGCCATTCTTGAAAGTTAATGGGCAGATCTTTAAGCACAAATCCCTATTTGTCAGGAATGATGATCGTGTCCATTGCTCTGGGAAATTTTTTGGAGTCTGAAGAAAATTCATGTTTCCTTTCTTTTCAGTAGGCATCATCTCAACGAAGAAAAGGCATATTCCAATATTAATAGAAAAGCATAGGTCAAAGAGTAAATTATTTTATAGCATAATGGTAGAGTGATGTGTTTGGTGATGCAAATCCAATTGAGGCCCATAATCTGAAGAGAGTCTGACACTAACTCCCGGGATAAGAGATTAAAAAAAAAAAAAGTGTAGGAGACCCCACTACTTGTGGCAACAAGACTTAACCTAGGTGTTGTTGATGATGATGGAGTTGAAGATCAACCGGTGCTGAGAGCAGACTTATTCTAGGAATATCTGGATCTGAGACCTGGGAGTCCTTCCATCTTTGAGACAGTGTTCATTAAATGCAAGGTATCTTCCCAGGATGCCTAATAGATACACATTTTCCCCTAGTGATATGTTTTAAAACAGAATGAACATGTTTTTGCAAGTTTCCTCAGGAAGGCAAACCAGAAGCTGACCCTAAGCTTCTTGGTAAGGCTGAAAGGAGTTTTGTGTGCATCTTGTTCTATTTCTGTGAGTTTGCATTAGGTACTTTGTGAATCGTTACTATTTGGCATTTAAATTAAAATTATTGCTTACATTATTTGCTTACTCTGGGTTTTTGCAATAAACTACTTGTCCAGTTGTTTATAAAGGATGTTTTAAAAGCCTAGTTCTCAGGCCAAAATTTATTGCTGGGGGCTTTTTCAGATCCCTCTTGAGGTTTAATGAAGAAACAGAGACCTCTATATAGTTTAGAGCTGTTAGCCTTTTTCTGGGGCAGTCTTTAAACTAGCTATGAACTTATCCTGTCTTCTCTGACATTTCATCTCTCCACATGGTTCTCACTGCCTGCTTTTAGTTTCATCCCATCTCTCTTCTGCATCTCCCTGCCCAGAAGTTCTGCCCCCACTCCTTCCTGCCACAGCTCAAGAACCCCCTTTTTATTATGCAAAAAGCCACAATTTTTTCTCATCTAGTAGGCTGGGGAATGTCCCCTTCCTCCGGGCAGGTGACCTTACTTTTAAAGGCAGATGAAGAAATGATATTTAAATATCCTGCTAGATGAGTTACCAATCTATTTATAAGAGAAAGTAAAAGTATCAATGTACACCCAGGGCATCCCCCACTCACTAGGTAGTCCAGGAGCCAGGGATAACATGCTTCACCTGATTTCAGAGTTGCTTCCTTGGCTAGTTTTTTTGGTTTTGTTTGTTTGTTTGTTTGTTTGTTTTGTTTTGTTTTTTCGAGACAGGGTTTCTCTGTGTAGCCCTGGCTGTCCTGGAACTCACTCTGTAGACCAGGCTGTCCTGGAACTCAGAAATCTGCCTGACTCTGCCTCCCAAGTGCTGGGATTACAGGCATGTGCCACCACTGCCCGGCTTTTTTTTTTTTTTTTTTTTTTTTTTAGTTTTGTATTAATTCATAGCAATGATTGAACATGAATTTCTTTTTTTTTTTTTCCTTTTTAAAATTTTTTTTTGGCAAGGATCTGGAGAGACTTGTAGGAAAGTAAACATGGAATAGCCTCTGATATGGGTCACAATGGATCAAATACAAATTGTCTCAAGAGAATCTCTAACTTACTACATTATCCAGAATAAATTACTTACCATTGTCTGAGATCTGCCATTCCTTCTTTGACACAGCACATATAATAGATATGTTCTCTGCTCGTAAAATGAGCCAGCTCAAGCCACATTAGACTGTATTAAAGTCAGAAGAAGAAGAGGAGGAGGAAGAAGAGAATGACGAGAGAGAGAGAGAGAGAGAGAGAGAGAGAGAGAGAGAGAGAGAGAGAGAGAGGGAGGGAGGGAGGGAGGGAGGGAGAGAGAGAGAGAGAGAGAGAGAGAGAGAGAGAGAGAGAGAGAGAGAGAGAGAGAGGTCTGGATTATAGCTTCTGGGTGAAGGACAACACAGCCACGGCTGGAACATTCAAGGTTGGGGGCAGAGTATGCTAGGTAGAGACTGAAGGATACTGGGAGAACCTGCCTGGAGGCTAGGTCTGTTTTGATATGTGAAACGTGCATCTCAGTCCTTTGTTCTGGGCTCTGAAACCAAACAGAGAAATGTCGAAAATATTATCTGTGTAGTCAAAGCCCCTTTAAAAAGGGGACCTGAGTTAAGCTAATAGATATAGTGGGGGCTGTAAATTAAAAGAGCAAGATGGGTAACAGGGAACTTAATCGTGAAGGTAGCTAGGAAATAGTGAAGTCAGGCTCAAAGTGAGTGCAGACAGAGAAATCAGAAGTTTGAAAGAGTAGGGAATTGCATGGTCTAAACACAAGACAGGAGGAGAACGCAGGCCTAATGAAAATTAAGATGAAAAATATTTCAAATGCATACAGGTGGAAACACTAAAAGGTATCATTGTAGACATGTAGCTGTTTCCCCTGGGGTTAAAAACTTCTTTAAAGATAAGCTTCTTAGAACACAGGGTGTTAAGAGGAGATGAAACTAGGATGGTTTAAAACAGGATGTTTACAGAAAAATAAAGCATTATTGAAGTGTTGAAGTGAAGCATCCTGCTGGGAAACTCATTAAATTCAGGAAGTAACTCACTCAAACTAAATTCAACAAGTCACTGAACCCAACCTGATTCCCTAGGACCCTCCCTGCCCAGGAACACGTAAATGATAAGGGCTGATGAGATACTCTCAGAGAAGCTGAGCTGCCTAGCAGAGGTTCAGAATAGCTGAGCTGCCTGGAAGAAGCTGAAACCATCTGACTTGGAAAGAATTCTTTCCAACCTGGAGAGCTGCAGGCTATGTAGTGAACTCATGGTTCCCAGCTTTCACATGCTGTCATCCATGCTGGGTGAGCTGTGAAGATGGAGCTGTCTTTGAGTCATTTTTGCTCCTGTAAATAAACTCTACCCATATCCCTGTAAGCAACCCCAAATAAAATTTGTTGGTGTTTCTTTATTTTGTTCTGTCTTTGGTCCCCTATATGGGGTGAGTAGATGTTTGTCTATCAGACAATAATGTCAAAGGATACTTGAATCTCCCTCTGTCCTTTCCTTGATATCCATCAAAACATTCAGTTGACATATACAGACTGCAATGTAGAAGATAGGTGTGATTTATTATTAAGTGTGCATTGTAAAAGATGAGAGTAGACAATCAACAAATGGTCAAATTGTGAAGCAAAATAGTCTCATGGGATAAAATAAACTTTAACTAGAGAGACCATTGTGATAATTTACATTTTAGAAGGTCTACTATTGTTTGTAATGTCTCCTGTGCAGACAGATTAAGTAAGAGGCTTCCCAGGTAAGTAACAGAGACATATGAATAATCACTTCCAAGTTTAGGGCCTTCCTGGCAGCAAATAAAGAGGCAGCTTAGGAGGTTCCATCTTCCCTCAGAGCCAAAGGCATAACTCAGATCCCATTTCTCTGACTAGTAATTAGAGTCCTGAAGCTCAAGTTCTTGGTTTTATAAGCTATAAAGTATGAGGGAGTGGTCAGCATCAATATTTAAATAGCTAACATTTAGCTTGCTATCTTACAGGGTGAGGCAGACATTGTGGCTTTAATAGTTAAAGCTAATGTCTGAAAAGGTTGGCTTCTCAGTTTTATGGCTTTGTTTTCTATTATATTCAAGCCCTTGTGAAACATAATCATGATTTCACAGAATTGGAATGTGAGACTGCCATCTTATAATTAGAAGCATCTCATGATGTCAGAAAAAAATGGAAAATAGAAAAATACAAGGAAAGTTCAGTAGTGATTAAAAATGTTGGGGATACCAGCACTTCACAAGACAGGGAAAGAAGGCAGAGACTGGAATTACATTCATGGAAAGTAAGGTGAATTGCCTACACATGAAATGTATTCTAATGGGTAGGTCTTTTACACGAAACAGTTTTAGAGTTTTGTTCTTTATTATTACTTTTTTAGTTATATACAATGAAATGCACACATCAAAACTGTTTTGTTTAGTTAGTTTGTGCAGTTGTATAAGCTCATGAAACCACCACTGAATTCATGCCATGGAACAATTCCATCATTCCAAGAGGATTACTTCATGACACTTTTGGGCAAATCTTCTACCTCCCACCGCTGCTAAACAATCACTATCTAGTTTTAAAACAGGGACTTAGAAACAACTTTTGTGGAATTAATCCCACAAAGCAACAAAAATCCTGGTCCTATCCTTTTATTTAGTATATCTCTTTTGTCTATCTTAGCTAGTCTTTCTACTGGTCTGTTCTTATATTCTTGTCCATGAAAGACATATGAAAGCAGTAAGTCACTGTTTTAAACTTTCACCTATCTTGGATTCTGATTGAATTATAAATATCTTTTGACAACAGAGAATCTCATAGGATTGAACACTCACAAATAAAGGTGATTGCCAATTATGGCAAGACTGTATCTTGGAGAAAAAGGAATCCTTTATGGGAAACACATTACTCATTCCATAATATTAATAAATTTTTCAGCAACATGAAACCACATTTCTAGACTAGGACAGAGACAATGATCAGTGACATCGTACTCTGATGGTCACTAAGACTGTTTAGTAATTCACACCTGTTGATATCAGGCTCCAGACCCAGTGACATCACATCTAGGCGACCCCCATATCGTTGCCAAGGCAACAGTCATACATTCCCAGAATCCACCTGGTTCCCACCTTTACCTGGGAGAGGCTAAGTCACCGCCCATATAAAACAAGCAGAACACCCACCCACACATACACACACCCCTCGATCTCTTCTTCCTCTTTTTCCTCTTCTTCCCCCACACCTTTGCCCTATTTCCTGAATAAACCCCACTTGGAACCGTTTGGTCTGGTGTGGTCTGTTCTAAGCCACACGCGGATGCATACCAATACTTTTCTGCCTGCCTGAGTTCTTTCTCTACTTAAACCTAAGACTTGTGCCAATGTTATAAAGGCAGACTCAGTTTATAATCTCTTTATACTTCTCAATATAGCCTCATTGATTAAACCTCATTTTTCTGTTCTCATAATTATTCAACTCTTTAATAAATCCACTGATGAACAAAGTTGTCCAACTCTAGCCAGTTAGAACTAGTGTGGCCTGTGCTTTTCCCTTAAAATTCTATGACTAAAGCTTGCTCTTTCTTTCTTTCTTTCTTTCTTTCTTTCTTTCTTTCTTTCTTTCTTTCTTTCTTTCTCTTTTTCATTAATGAAACATACAGCACTGCTTGCATGTTTTCTTTCTTTGAGATTTTAAAAAACATTATGTAACAGCAATTTTCTGTTTTATTTTTCTTCTGTGAATATTTGTTCACTATACATTATACTATTATGTAGTGGCTGCTGTTGTCTTGCTAATTATGTTATCAAAAAAAACCTGTTTGCAGTGTCTTGAACACAGGCTAAAAGAAGCCTGCTGCCAGCTGGATTTGATTGGCAATAAGAATTGGCTTACAGCCAATGACTGGGCAAAGGAAGCTGGGGCAGGACCCTGAGAGTTGCGCAGGCTGACCCAGGAGGAAGGGAGAATTGCCATGACCCCCGCAGAGTCTGATGGAACAGATTTAGAGCTGCAGTGGAGAGATCCTCTGAAATGTAGGAGTAAAGGGAAAGCGACCACTGGAAGGGCTGCCGAAAAGCATCTAGGGCGCAAAGACCAATGGGCTTCACAGAAGGTAGCAGGGCAGCAAAGTTGAGAGTAGATTTAGAAGGTGTTGAGCCAGGAGTACCAGACGGAAGAGCATGATAACAGTGGAAGGCTTAGAAGTGGCCTGCCACTGAGTTAGTTAGGCATGTTAAAAATAAGCTAATGTGTGTGTCTTTCATTCACAGATCCAAAAATTGTTCCAGGGACAGTGCTCATGTGTGACCCACTGGGATCCAAAGCAGTGTAGCCAAAACTCACTGCAACACTATTATTTGCTTATCAGTTCTATTATTGATGGCCATTTGGGTCTTTTCAAGGTTAGTTTAGTATGATACAGAAGTTAGATCTGGTTTTTCCTCACAATCCCATGCTCCCAGAAATAAGACTAAGACTCAAAATAGATTTACAAACACCTTGGCCATATAGCTTTTCTCTTATTAGATCACAAAATAACCCATTTATTTTAACCTACACTCTGTCATGTGGCTGGTCACTTGTGTTCGGGCACCATGCATCTGTCGAGTTACAACTTCCCAATGGATATCTTGTCACTGGCTCTATCCCAGAATTATCTCTGCCTCCTGGATATCCTATCTATCTTTTATTCTACTCTTTCCTATAGCCCACAGATTTTGTTAATTGACAGGTGGTGCATCATTACAATACACAAAATATCATCTCTACAGTATGACTATAGCTGCTACACTCATGAATTTCCTTTATTTTTGGTGCAAAGAATGAAACTGTTGAAATACCTAACTCTTATTCAACTATTACACATCCCACTAGAAACCACTGAATACTAGGTTTAAGGTGTGTCCGTAGATTGTTAGAAAAACGCTGTGCTGACTGTAGTACCTCAAGCACAGGGTTTGATAATGATTCATTCTAACATCAAGCAATGAAGAAAATATTTCAATTAACATGTCTGTATAATTTATTACCTGTTAGTAATAGTTAACTGTCAGTGATTGTTTCATAATATATCTTTATATGAAAATATATATTGTCCTCATATTTTATATGAACTTTCTGTTCTAATCTAGTAAAAAAAGGCAATCTTTTCGTTTACAATTTGAAATTGATAACACAATAAAGTCTTTCTATCCCCCAAATAATCAGATGATTTATTTAACTTTTTTTTAGCAAGTTCTTTATTTAGCAATTTAAAGTCTTTAAATCTATATATGATAAAATTCCTTTTATTG
This sequence comes from Arvicanthis niloticus, assembly GCF_011762505.2. Classification (NCBI taxonomy): domain Eukaryota; kingdom Metazoa; phylum Chordata; class Mammalia; order Rodentia; family Muridae; genus Arvicanthis; species Arvicanthis niloticus. The sequence continues at coordinate 64,083,548 of NC_047672.1, read as the reverse complement.
CTTTTGATAACATACCCAGATCTGATCTCTCACCTTCAGTCATATTATTGTAATTAAAACAACAAACAAAATAAGGTTTCTATTAATCTGAAGATAACTGAAGAATATAGTATGATTTATTACGAATGACTACAGACAGTATTCCTCAAATTTAAAGTTGAAAAGTTGTAGGTTACAAGATAAAGAATTTGCTTTGCAGACCTGAAGATGAAGATCTATTACTTGAGAATTCTGATCAAGAATAAGTAGTTTGGGTTTTGATGTTTAATGTTAGATGGTTTAGGTGAAATTGGGAGTCCTCAACCTAGATCAAATGGCAGAAAACAGATACAGGTGTCTAAAAAAGAGATTCATCAAAAAGAAACAAGATGTTTTGACTAGTATTCCAGGATCAATGCCAAGTCTGGGATTATCTCATTTGTGGGCTGATACCAGAAAAGTGTACATCTGGTACAATCTTTTTTTTTTTTTTTTTTTAAGTAGGCCTTTAGTGTAGAGTCGGGTCTTTAAAAGAAAATTGGGTATAGAGGTAAAGGCATATGTTTTTCTGTGAAAATGAGAGGGATGTTTGGAATGTCACAAAGAGAAGTTAATAGTTAGAAAAAACCCAAAAAGTAGAAATAGGCAGTCAGAGGACTCATTGTTTCTGTACTTACAGTGCTAGAGACTTTTGTCTTGTGGTCAATATGAGCTGAAGAGGTATTTCTAGATACCTAGGAGAATGTATAAATTCACATTTAAAATTGGATAGAAAAAAGCATACTGAAATTGTATATATAATTAAAAATTAGTAGCTGAAGATGGCATTATAAGATATATTAACATTATGGAAATTTATATTTTCCACAATGTATTTAAGCATATCTTATGTAGTACATTTTGACTTGATAAAAGTTTTGAAAAGCTAATGCACTTCTAAAATATAATTTATATCTAATAAATATTTTAAGTAAAATACTTATTTACCATAATAAAATAAGGTTTATAAATATAAATCAATGGCACTTGGCCTGGAAGATGACTCAGCAGCGGAATACTTATATAATTGCGAGAAGCAAGCAAACACATCTGTTCATAAAGTCTCAGAACTTCTAGATTCCATCCTAAGGAACATGAATCTCATGCGCTGTATATCTCAATTATGTTCTGCCTCTTGTTCTTTGTCTATAGTAAGTAAATGAGATATATTTAGTATTTACAGCTTCAATATTTACAAAGGATTTTTAACTTGTCTTATTTCCTAGAATCTACCCCTCATGTAACGTTAGGTCAACACTGGAATGTCAGTATTGAGGAAGCTCTGTATATTAGCATTAGGTTTGCATGAGGGAACCTTACAGGGATACAGATTACCCTTGGAGTCATACAGCAGAAGATTAAATAAGCTGGATCCATAACTTTGAGAAAATGATGAATACAAAGTATCATATACATGGTGCTATATTTATTCATAGATCTTTACTAAATGATTGCTTTAAATTATTACAAATATTTTCATTAAGGTGTGTGCATGTGTCTATTTAGCTTTGATAACTGTAAGATGTTTTTCTAGTATTGAATTAAATCTTTTTTGGTTTATGTTCAAAGCTGTTTTGAACAGAAATTATTGGCTGTGTTTCAGTGCTAGACAATATTTCTAGGTGATCACAGAAACTCTTTTCTGGAGAAGTGGTGGTGTTTGTGGTACACCCAGGACTGAGATGTTTACTGTCCATTACATGCTAAAGTGGCTTTGTACAGGTAACCCTTTTCTTTTTTCTTTTTTTTTTTTAATAAGATTTATTTATTTATTTATTATGTATACGGTGTTCTCCCTGCATGTGTGTCTACACACATATCTCATTATAGATGGGTATAAGCCACTATGTGGGTACTGGTCCTGGGAATTGAACTCAGGACCTCTGAGAGAACAGCAAGTGCTCCTAACCTCTGAGCTATCTCTCAGCCCCTTTATAGGTATTTCTTCAGAAAGGAAATTAATTAAACAAAGCTAAAAAAAAGGGGCAGTCAAAGTCACATTGAATGGAGAACAAGATGTGCTACAGATATTGAATTCTGGCCTTCATTTATATATGTCTCTCTGTGGGTTTTTTGTTGTTGTTGTTGTTATTTCAAAGTTTTGACATTTTAATTGGGAGACATGTGATTTTAATTCCTCACAATGAATCACCTGCTCTTTAATACTTACAATGAGCAGTTACATTTCTACTACAATTGCATAAACTTTAAAATTCATTAGGTGCAATTTGTAAGACAAAAATGGTATTTTTCTTCAAAGTAAATCTATTTCTGAATAAAAATCAGAGCAATTCCTGGAATTCTTTGAGAGTTTTATATTATTAGAATAGTACTTTGTGTGTAAAATGATTAAAATTCAAATTCTTTTGAATTAACATGGTTGCTGTATAGTCAGATGTAAATTACTAAGATTCTACTTTATTTTTATCCCAAGGTTAAAATATTAATAAATACCAAAAAATTCTGACATAAAAAACATATCCCAGCCTTGATGAAATAAAATGTTGCTTTTTCTCCAATTATCCTCTAATTTGTTCTTATGATAAAATACAAGACTTGACATTCTCTCTACATTTGCCAAACATCGAGGAAGAATATGTGCTATTTGATCTTTTTTTTTTTTAACAATGTGCTCCACATTCTTTAGCATTTTTTTTTATTGTCAGATGAAAACCACAAAAGAATTTGTGCTGAGGATAAGATACCTGATATACAGAGAACTTTGTAACAATATGCTTATAAAACATTTTTAAAATTAAACTCAAGTGATATTTTCTAAGTATACAGGTTATAAATGACTCAACATTTCCATAATTAACATAGATTGTTCAAAAAATGTCTACTGTCACAATTGTCAAACTCTGCAAGTATTTAAACATGTAGGTGATTTTTTTTTTTTTTTTTCGAGACAGGGTTTCTCTATAGCCCTGGCCGTCCTGAAACTCACTCTGTAGACCAGGCTAGCCTCGAACTCAGAAATCCGCCGTACTCTGCCTCCCAAGTGCTGGGATTAAAGGCGAGCGCCATCACTGCCCGGCGGTGAATTTCATGCAAGGAAAAATGACTAAGAAATAGTCACACCTGTGTACACCCTTAGAATTTCTTGCATGACATTTGGGAAATACCCTTTGCAACTAGCTCAAAAACTAGCAGATTGTCCAGAATTTGTGACTTTTCAATAAATTCTCTCTTGCCTTTCTGGAAGACCTTTTTGTTGGAATGTGTACTTCCAACACAGATGAGCTCATGAAATGATATGAGAGTTTACTACTTAGAATGTTTACCAAACTTTCTTTTACAAATATATTTATTTATCAGGTTTCCACCTCCCCACAATAATTGTAGTTAGTAAGAGAAGTATTAACCCTGTCAATTTCTGAAGGCTCTACCATTCTTACTAAGAAAGTACAGACTATTCCATAAGTATTTTCCTGGAAGACTTGAGAGCAGAGCAAAGAAAATCATTTGCAGTTATAAGTAGGCCTGAAATTAAAAATTGGTTCTAAATTTACACTGAAAAAAAAAAAGGTCTTTTGACTACTTCTTTCACATACAAGTAACAAACTATTATGTAACAGATATACTTAACATTGTCTTTTTGAAATCCTCGTAGTGATTTTTTTCCTGAGTCAAACATTTCCACTGATGGCTACGTTTCATGTCTTCAATATTTTATCATTTCATTATTACAAAACAACTCTCTCATTCTATTACATCAAGTGACTTCCAAATTGACCTAATGGTTAATTTAGAATCATCCACTTATAAATTCTCATCACAGGCCAGCAAGTTTTCCCAGAGCTTGGTAGTGATGTTTAAGATTTGTGTTTGTCCAGTGAATGGAGCTTGGGGACTCTTATAGAAGAATAGGAAGAGGGGATAGGAACTCCCCAGGAAGATGAACAGAGTCAACTAACCTGGAACCTTGAGGGCTCTCAGACTCTGAACCACCAAAGAACATACATAGACTAGACCTAGTTCTTTCTGCTATTATAGAGCAGATGTGCTGCTTTGCCTTCATGTGGGTCCTGAAAAACCTGGGGAGGGGCATCAGGGTCAGGGAGGGGCTCTTCCAAGAACTGTTGCTTGCACATTGGATATGTTCTTCTAGCTGGGCTGCCTTGTCTGGCCTTAGTGAAAGAGGAAACATCTAGCCTTGCAGAGATTTGAAGTGTCAGGGAACCCCCTACCAGCTCAGGGAGAAGGGGGAGGGGGAAATGGGAGAAAAATTGTGTGTGAGGGTGACAGGTGGGGAAATGTGATATATATATATATCACATTGAATATATATATATTCAATGCCTTGTTCAGCCACCATCAGAGAAGCTTCCTTATGCAGTATATGGAAATAAACCACAACCAGACATTATGAAATGAGCAAGAGACCTTGATTCATTCAGCCTTTTATGGGATATCTCAATCAAATCTCTCCCCTCAGGGCTCAGGAAACTGCAGATTACGGGGCAGAATATAAAGCGTCAGATGGGATGGAGGACATCAAGAAAACCAGCATTCTAAACTAACATGATCAATGCTCATATAAACTCATAAAGACTGAGACAATTCACATGGGGTCTATGTGAGTGTCTATCAAGTCTTCTGTTTGTATATTATGGCTTCTAACTCAGTGTTTTTATAGGATTCCTTAGTGTGCTAACAATTCTGTGTCTGATTCCTGTGCCATTTCTTTCTCTTGGTTTTCTGTGTCTAATTTCAATGTGTTAGTTGTGTTTTGTCTTACTATAATTTATTATCATCCCTTAAAAACCTATTTGCATTCTAATAAGAGAAAGAAAGGAAGTATATCCAGATGGTAGGGGATATGTTGTGGAACTAGGAAGGTTACAGAGAGGGGAAACTGTGATTACATATACTATATAAGAAAAAAACAATTTTTAATGAAAAGAAAAGATGTAAGGCAATCTGGTCTGTTGTCTGTTAACTCCTCTCAGCTGTTTCTAAATAAAATATAGAAAACAACCTAGCAATAAACCCAGAGACATGAATTTGCTATAGGTCCTTAAATCCCAGGCTAACCTTCTCAAATCAGTTTAAAATGTTAAAGAAGGACTGGGTCTAAGCCTTGTATTCTTAAATATGTTATATAGGCACAATGCCTATGAGAGTAAGAATATTAATCTCACTTTTATATCAATAAGAAACTTGTACCAATGAAAACCTTAAATTTGAAATCAAAGTAAATTTTGTACTATTTAAGAAATTATAACTTCATCTTAATAACAATTATACATAATTCTACCAATAGGTTATGGTTATGCAATAAATTTTAGCTAATCCTCCCTGTTCCAACAAAACCACTACTTTTCCATAGAAAGACAACCCAATATTAACTACCTCAGTCCCCAAGACCAGGGAATAGGGGCACCTACTCTTCATTAACTTCTTCAAGCTGATTATGGGCATTGAGATATTAGAAGAGGAGCAAGGGGAAGAATAAATTGATATGCCTCTGACGCTGTGTCTTCACTGCATCCAACTAGAATTCCAGGACATCAGAGGTTCGAGCAGGTCTGCTCAGCTTGCTTGATGAGTAGATACACCAAGGCTCTGTATTCTGCAATATACAATTCTCAAAACAAATTTTAGTATCAAGTTAATTTTTTGTTTGAATTCTGGAATCTAGTCTTCTGGCGGCCGGCCTCTGTCATGTCTAATCCATATAATTCTGGGAGTTTCTATGAGGGTGTGCTCCCACCATCCTCCCATTTCCTCCCTGCTCTCAAATTCCCCAACACTAGGGAATCCCAACTTTCAGGCACCAAGGCCCTCCATTTCCACGGATGCCTAACCCCTTCCCCCATCCCCCTCCTCCTATTACTTTGAGGGTGTGCTCTCACAATCCTCCCATTCCCTCCTCCCTGTTCTTGAATTACCCAACACTAGGGAATCCAAACTTTCAGGCACCAAGGCCTTCCACTTCCACTGATGCCTGACAAGTCCACCCTCAAATACCTATACAGGTGGAGCCATGAGTCCCTCCCTTTGTGTTCTTGGGCTGGAAATTTTAGAATGGCTACTCCAGCTTGTTTCTTAGGATCATTTGCTTGAAAAGTTGTTTTCCAGCCTTTTACTCTAAGGTAGAGTCTGTCTTTGTCACTGAGGTGGGTTTTCTGTATGCAGCAAAAAAAGTGGGTCCTGTTTATGTATCCAGACTATTAGCCTATGTCTTTTAATTGGGGAATTGAATCCATTGATGTTAAGAGATATTAAGGAACAGTGATTGTTACTTCCTGGTATTTTTTTTCTTTTTCTTTTTTTTCTTTTCTTTTATATTTTATTTACATTTAAGATGCCATCCCCTTTCCCCATTTCCCCTCCCTAGAAAACCCCTGTCCCATGCCCCCCTTTACTTTTTGCTTTTATACATTTTTAAAAAATGTTAATCAAAGGATTTATAAGTTTGGTAATGCTCAATCAGAAGCGTAACCCAATACCCAACCTAGATATAAAAACTATCTTTGACTGGTGGAGACATGTGAACATCTGCCTCCATGCCCCCTCTCTCTTTCTCTCTCTCACCACCTAGCTTCTCCTCTTCTTCATCTTCTCTCCTTACTCCATCTCTTCCTCTCAGTACTCCTTCCCACTTAGCTCCTCCTACATATCACTCTTCCTGTTAAAGTAAAACTTTTCTCTCAAAATACAATTAGAGCATACTTATTCCTAATTGTACCAGTGAGGTACAAGATAGTCCTAATACCCAGTCCATCATTTTGTTGACTAACCAGAACCTCTGTCATCTCTTCTAACTAAAAGACTTACTTTTGATCCTTTTTTTTTTTTTTTTTTTTTTTTTTTTTTTTTTTTGGCTTTAGAATGAATGTCAGCTGAAAACCATCTACTCAGATCTTTTTCTCTCAAAGTAAATAGCCAGGATTGGCTATGAGACTATAGGTCTTCAACCCCGTCAGAAATCCAGAATGATTGAGTTAACTGAGGTTATGGGAAGCACTAAACATAGCTTCTAAAACTTAGCCAATTTATAAAGACTGCTGAACACCTGAAAAGCCCCTATACTATGGAACATTGGAGCATCAAATCTTCAGCCTTCTGGCCCAGAATCATCTGACAGACCTTAGTGATGCAGGATTATTAAGGGCTGATTACTCTGGCTAGGCAGATATAATCAGTTGACTATTCTGCATGTGTGTCCTTTTCTGGACAGTAATTTGTCTGTAGATGGAAAGAGGCAATTCTTGCCTAGTGGCTGTCACCACACAACTGGAGTAACTCCAAGGATACTCAATTACTTCTTAGAATCCACGACAACTTCCTGGTATTTTTGTTATTAGAGGTGTAATTATCTTTGTGTGGCTATCTTCTTTTGAATTTGTTGGAAGAGGATTATTTTTTTGCTCTTTCTAGGGTATAATTTCCCTTCTTGTATTGGAGCTTCCCTGCTATTATCCTTTGTAATGCTGGGTTTGTGGAAAGATATTGTGTAAATTTGGTTTTGTCGTGGAATATCTTGGTTTCTCCATCTATGGTAATTGAGAGTTTTGCTGGGTATAGTAGCCTGGGCTGGCATTTGTGTTCTCTTAGGGTCTGTATGGCATCTTCTAGCTTTTATAGTATCTGGTGAGAAGTCTGGTGTAATTCTGATAGGTCTGCCTTTATATGTTACTTGGCCTTTTTCTCTTACTGCATTTAATATTCTTTATTTGTTTTGTGCACTTGGTGTTTTGATTATTATGCGATGGGAGGTATTTCTTTTCTGGTCTAGTCTATTTGGTGTTCTATAGGCTTCTTGTATGTTTATGGGCATCTCTTTCTTTAGATTAGGGAAGTTTTTTTCTATAATTTTGTTGAAGATATTTATTGGCCGTTTAAGTTGTGAATCTTTACTCTCTTCTATACCTATTATCCTTTGGTTTGGTCTTCTCATTGTGTCCTGGATTTCCTGGATATTTTGTGTTAAGAACTTTTTGCATTTTGCATTTTCTTTGACAGTTGTGTCAATGTTTTCTATGGTATCTTCTGCACCTAAGATTCTCTCTTCTATCTCTTGTATTCTGTTGGTGATGCTTGCGTCTATGACTCCTGATTTCTTTCCTAGGTTTTCTATCTCCAGGGTAGTCTCCCTTTGTGATTTCTTGATTGTTTCTACTTCCATTTTTATGTCCTGGATGGTTTTGTTCAATTTCTTCAACTGTTTGGTTGTGTTCTCTTGTAAATCTTTAAGGGATTTTTGTGTTTTCTCTTTAAAGGCTTCTACCTATTTACCTGTGTTCTCCTCAAATTCTTTGAGAGTGTTATTTCTGTTCTTCTTAAAGTCCTCTATCATCATCATTAGAAGTGATTTTAAATCTGAATCTTGCTTTCCTAGTGATATGGGGAATTCAGGACTTTCTTGTGTGGGAGAACTAGGTTCTAATGATGCGAAGTACCCTGCGTTTCTGATGCTTATGTTCTTGTGCTTGCCTTTGCCATCTGGATCTCCTTAGTGCTACCTGCCCTGTCTCTGACTGGAGCCTGTCTTTCCTATTATCTTGGTTGTATCATAACTGCGTGGGGTGGTGTTACTACTGGGGTTAGAGTTGGGGCCCAAGATCTGCTCAATGCTCAGGTGCAGACAGGAAGGAACCAGTGTTCCAGGCCAGGAGTGAATTCCTGGGTCCGAGTGGGTCCCAGTTACTCCCTGTTTGGCGTGGGTGTTGCTGTCTCCTTACCTAAGATACTGCCCAGGTTAGAGCTCATGGGAGGCCTGCTTCCTCTGGATTCTGTGAGATTGGGGGCAGAGCTTGAGAATCAACTTTCATTAAATTCTTTACAGAGTTCCACACAGTAGCTGTGGCACAAGGGCACATTCACACTAAATACATATGTGTATTTATGTGTGTATATATATATATATATATATATATATATATATATAATACATACACATATATACATGCATATATATGTAGAATGGGGCCATTCAATGTCTGAGAAGGAGAGACCTATGGTGTCAGAGCCATGATTCCTTCAGGTAAACATAGAGTCAATATGGATGCTTCTGTGGTCATATTTCAGAGCTCTCAAAATGCAGGGAACATCCATAATGACCCAAATGTCATCAAAGGGCAGGAGCTTTCAACATCCAGCCTACTTTAAAACGGTTATAAAGTGGCTGGAATTACCCAGTAAATATCAACCTGGAGAAGTTGGCTCCTCAGTGGATATTGCTGCTCTGAAGGATAGTAGGATAACCCACAACAGTGTGGAGCCTGTTCTTTTTAATCAGAATGTTTTGGTCTAGAAAATCAAAGGGATGAATCTGTCCCTGGAAACCTCTTTAGTTTTGTTTTATGTGGGAGCACCAAAGTTGATATATCTGGCACAGAGTGAATATCCAAAGGTGAACAAGATATCAGTTATCCTGTGTCACATACTAAAAGGAGATAGATGGGGAGCTAAGATGGGGAGATTACAGCATGCTTCCTGAGTCAGAATGCTTGGAGACCTTTATTATGGAAGATGCTCTAACCTGAATTTACTTCCCTAGTCCACTACTAGGCCTGCAACTGAGCCAGGCTGCACAGTGGGTGGCTTTAGGCTTTCCTGAGCCTCTACTTGGGCCTTGCCTGATAACTGGATTCATTGCCTCACTGGGACTGAACCACAACATTCTTTAAAACTGAAGGTAAGACCTTTGAATTCCTAGAAATTCTTTAAGACACTCTGAGCTGAGAGTTATTTCTATTTTCTTTAGATTGTTTAAAATTGAGAGTGTGTTTAGTCCACTGCAATGTAGCCATAGAGAAAAGGTAGAAAGGTTTGCAACACTGTTTTCCTTCTCTCATCCTTGTATGGTACTACTAAGGCACTTGGGGCTGTAAATCTAAAACTAAAACAAACAAACAATTAAATGTCAAAAACGTGTTTTAAAAAATGATTTGGGTTTTGACTTCCTGTTTTAACAATATTATTTAGTGTGCTAATTAACAGGAAATGAAAAACTCAAGCTAGGCATTATTATTATAATTGAACTTCCTTAAAGAAAAGTTTGAACACCGAACTTAGTAGGGTTATTTGATAAATGGTAGACTTAGTCACAATATTCAAAGCTACCAGCATATATTATTGTTCAGGGCAGTATAAAAGTTAATTTTACTTGTCAGGAATTTTTCCAAACCCTTACTTTTATTCCTTACATATTTCCACATAATGATAGCCTTTTCTCCTTTTAGAGCTAGTAACTAAGCTATGAGGTAAAATTAATTGACTTTGTTTATGCCTTTAGAAAAATCTCTGTGTTCTTTGACATTGAATGCTCACCAAGTTTTATGTCTACTTAAAACTGATTTAAGACAAAATTCAACAAAAGGGAAACAATATTTAAAACATTCTTTTAAAAGATAGTGTAGACCTAAGGCCTATAACCTCTATTGAAGGTTCCATAGTCAGGTTACAGAGCCAGCTCTGAGTCCTGTCCTGTTGAGAGAGCCTTAAATTCATGCAAACAGATGCTGCTTACTCACTATTTCTGATACTATGACTCCAGTGAGTACATCATGTCGGGTGAATTATATAGGAGTTTTCAAAACTAATAGCTAAGTGAGATTGTTGATGTCTTTTCTCTCCTAGCAGTCTATAGTTATAGTTATAGTTATAGTTATAGTTATAGTTATAGTTATAGTTATAGTTATAGTTATAGTTATAGTTATAGTACCTATAACCTAGGACATTATACAAGCTGGCCATCAGGTAGGATTTCAGAACCCACTTGATTTCTCCAAGTCCTGTGATCAAAACATATGGTATCTTCATCAGCACATTCTTGTCCTCATGTTCTGGTAGACAACCAACTACAAGTGCTATAACCAATACTGTTTTCAGGATCTCTTGGATCAACATCTCAAAGTTAGGAATCTCATGCCTGGAACTTGGCTTATCAATTGATAGCCTGAGATTGCTATAATAACAGATTGCTCTCTAAATGTTTATCCTTATCATAGATCAGTTCATTTCTTATCCCTCATCAGATAAACTTATTTTTGTAGCAAACATGGAGAACCACAAATGATAAAAGTGATTGTGGGGTGTTAATCTTGAATGGGACATCTGTCACATGCCAATCTTTCCAATGCTCAGAGACATCATAGAAAAGAGAGTGGAAAGGTTGGTAAGAGCCAGGAGTTGGGGAGGATTGTTTAGAAATAGTGTCAGCTGGACATGTATTTGTAAACTATCAGTAGTCATGGTGACCCACGAAAGATCAGTCTAGTATATTGTAGTGTGGATGTGTTAACTAGAAGTCCCTAATAGTCCTTGAGAAGTTGCTGGCAGATTATAGCTGCTGGGGAAAGGAAGTCAGTTTTCTTTTCTTTTTTTTTTAATTGGATATTTTATGTATATTTCAGATGTTATCCCCTTACCCTAATTCCCTTCTGCCTAGGAATCCCCTATCCCATTTCCCCTTCTCTTGCTTCTATGAGGATGTGCCCCCTAACCCTCACTCCCACCTCCCCACCCCCAAATTCCCCCCTCCCCACTCAGTGTTCAGCCTTCATGGGACCAAGGATCTCCTCTCCCACCTATGCTCAACAAGGCCATCCTCCCCAACATATACAGATGGAGTCATGGGTCCCTCCCTATGTGCTCCCAGGCTGGTGGTTTAGACCCTGGGGAGCTCTGGTTGGTTGGTATTGTTGTTCTCCTCCTAGGGCCGCAAACCCTTTCAACTCCTTCAGTCTTCTCTCTAACTCTTCCATTGGGAATCCCTTGATCAGTTCAATGGTTAGCTGTGAGCATCCACCTCTGGCTATGTCAGGCTCTGGCATACCTCTAAGGAGACAGCTATATCAGGCTCCTGCCAGCATGCACTTCTTGACATCCACATCAGTGTCTACCTTTGGTGACTGCACATGGGATGGATACCCAGGTGAAATGGTCTCCAGACTGCCCTTGCTTCAGTTTCTGTCCCACACTTTGTCTCCATATTTGCTCCCTTGAGTATTTTGTTACTCTTTCTAAGACGAACAGAAGCACCCGAATGTCCAAGGAGAACCTAAAGAAATGTTCAACATCCTTAGTCATCAGGGAAATACAAATCAAAACAATCTTGAGATTCCACCTCACACCAGTCAGAATGGCTAAGATCAAAACTCAGGTGATAGTAGATACTGGCGAGGATTTGGAAAAAGAGGAACACTCCTCCATTGTTGGTAGGATTGCAAGATGGTGCAACCACTCTGGAAATCAGTCTGGCGGTTCCTCAGAAAATTGGACATAGCATTAATTGAGGACCCAGCTATACCACTCACTCCTGGGCATATACCCAGAAGATGCTCCAACATATAACAAGGACACATGTTCCACTATGTTCATAACATCCTTATTTATAATAGCCAGAAGATGGAAAGAACTCAGATGTCCTTCAACAGAGGAATGGATACAAAAAATGTGGTACATTTACACAGCTATTAAAAACAATGAATTTGCGAAATTTATAGGCAAATGGATGGAACTAGAAAATATCATCCTGAGTGAGGTAACCCAATCACAAAAGAACACACATGGTATTCACTCACTGATAACTGGATATTAGCCCAGAAGCTTGCAATATTCAAGATTCAACTCACAGACCACATGAAGTTCCTGAAGAAGTCAGTTTTCTTTAGAACTGAGACTCCTGGTAAGATGTAATGCTACAGTAGAAAGTTCTATGCCCACATGAATTTAGGCAACATTAATTAATTCAGTAGTTTTGCTAAACACACACACACACACACAAATCCACACACATACACACACACACCCTAAAATGGTGATATAAAGTTTGAAGGGAGACATAAGGGGAGAAACCTTGTAGAGTAGGGGGTGAAGAACATAAAATTGCATTCAGGTTTAAAAAAATTAGAAAATAACAACAGGAAATAAGAAAAAGATGGTACACATAATATTCTGAAAATATTATCATTGTGCACATACCCAGGGATAGCATCTCTGAATTCATTCACTCTTTGAAGACAACGGAAGGGATGCAGCTTCTTATTACTGAACCCAAATATAGCAACATTAAATTTTACAATTCTGAAAGGGCTTTGAGGTTTACCAGAAGAGTTTCCATACAAAGAGTAAATCTCATTGTCGAGATGAAATGAATAGCAGATTTAGGTGATGTCAACTTGAAGTCTTAAGATTTAATCACTGACATTTTTCTCCTCAAAATAATTACTTTTGATTCTTCTGATCTTTATGAATATGACAACTTTTTGCAGACCAGTCAAATGTGTTGAAATAAGCTTTGACTACTGAAAACTGACATAATTTATAGCCATTTTGTTTAGCTAATGTTTGGATATCTATTTTACAGGTAAAATATTTCCTCTATTATATACATGCAATTCAGAGAGCAAATAGAGAGACTACCTGTTTCTATGGTATCATACTCTCCAGTAGTACAAAGCAATGCAGACTGGCTGGAGGTGATGATCCAAGGAGTGAGACTGACTATTATTCATTCCTTCACTGGTGAGAACTGAGACTGAATAGAAAAAGAGTTGGTCATGCCTTGGTATCTCAAAGTTCAGGAAAGGCAAAAGGACAACATTTACTACACCTTCTACAATTCTTATATTTATGATTATGATTGATGGTTCTTGATTTAAAGAAACAATTTTCTTAATACTGGAAGCTTAATCATTACTGTGTAGCAATTTTAAAAACTAGATCATTTTTTTTTTTCTCTGTGTGACCAGCATCAATCAAAGATCAGTCTTTTAAAGGTTAATCTATGTATATTTTCTCATTTTATATTTCAATACTGAAAAATAAAGCAAGAAACTCTAACTTCATGAAGAAATGATGCTGATTTTTCTCAGTTTTAAAAGTTCAAAGATCTGAGTTTAGATGGCTTTCTGGTTGCCTGATTCCTCCCAAGGTACAGGCATTCTAATGTAAAAACTTGTATAAAAGGGCTTGGGGTGTTTCTGTTCTGATTTATCTCCTTTATTTTGTCAAGCCAAGAGAGAAAAAAAAATTGATGACTTTATCTACTCCTAATTACTTCCTTACAGTCCCTGCTCAAAATCTCACAGTTACTTAAGTTCTTACACTAAATTATCTAGCTGTGAAGATTATAATCCAACACATAAACCCTTAGAGAAAAATCACTTAAGCCATATCCAAACTAACTTCAAATATGTGAACGCAGTGTCCATTTTCCTTCAAGACTTCTTGGCCAACACTCAGGTCAAGTGTTGAAGGCTCAAAACTCCTGAATCTAAAGATCACATTTGACCCTCTTCATTAAGTGCAGTTCTGTTTTAGAACATGCACTTAAATGTTTGATGAATGCATGTCTGGGTAAACCCTTAGCCAGGATATTGTTTCAGCATGTTTTCCAGAAGGCTAGCCTTTATGGATGTTCTTTTAAAGTTGGTGCCCAGACACAGGGACCATCCTTCAGATCTGTGTGTTTAACTTCCTTTGATATCACTATATGTAAATTAGTACGGGCTGAAAGTACATTTTCTTTTTTAGTATCAGGGCAACACTGTTGGCTCATTTTGAGTTTGTGGTCATATAAAATCTTGGACCTTTCCATGAACTCCCTTCATTCTGAAGACCAACCCATATATTACATTCAGAAGAAAAATGGTCTCATCTTTGAGCAGTTATATCCTGTACTTACAAGATTATCTTTTGAACTTAAAATCAGGGCCACATGTTTTTCTGTTAAACTTCATCTTGCTGCTGTAAGTTCATTCCATCAAATCCATTGTGCCTTCTAAATTTATCATCCTATATTCTGGTGACCCCACACTGCCTTCTGCAGCCTTGACAAGTATGTCTTTCTATGTTTAAAAGAACCAGCCTTTGGAGAGAGAGCAAGTCCCCGTGGCCTACTCCACTCAAAGATGTTTAACAGAGCCACTCAAGATGATGAACTTGAAATGTTTTTGTTAAGCAGCTATGAACTAGGGCAACCCAAGTAAAAATAGAACAAATGAAAAAAATGTGTTAGCTATTGTTTTCTCTTGACCTGGAAGCCTAGTACTATATGTCAAATGTAGTGTGGAGTGAAAGGATAAGAATAGGTTTTTGTCTTAGAATTGTATTTCTACTGTTTTATTCTATGTCCATGGATGCTCAGTGGTTAGCTTCTCTGAGAGTTGTTTTTCCACATTTACTAGGAAGATGGTGTTCTATTATATGAGAAGATACATGTTTTATGCCAAGGACAGCTTAGAACTTGGTTAAAAAATCAATGAACTATTTTAGCTGATTCTTTCAAAGGACACAAACATGTTTATTCTAGCTGTGAACATCTTAAGGTTTTTAGGGATTTACTGGTCTGTTTGTAGTTCTATTTCATTTGATCTCAATGCATTCAGAAAACTATGGAATATACCTCACACTTTAGTTTTTAATATTAACACGTCTACATATTTCTAGGTTACTATAGAATTGTGTTTATCTGGGGTGCTGAACAATGATTGCCATTGTATCATGAAATCAGAAGATGGTGTTGGATGCTCTAAGCCTAGAGTGAACTGGCAGATGGAAGTGTAGACATAAAACACAGATCCTCTGAGCTAGCATCCTGTGCTCTTAATCACTGAGTCACCTCTTCAACCCAGTGAGGGTTTTATCACTGACACACGAGAGAACAAATCAAATTTGTTTAATGTCATATGATTATATTCTAAATCTAGAGGGGTAGAGATTTTTGTTTACCTTGGTCTAGATGATCAGGCTACTGAAAGGAATAAAAATTGTTTCCAACCAAAATGATCCCCCATATAGAACATCCAATTACAAATGGCTGGCCATAGACATGGGTGTGAGCAATACTGAGTGGATTCAGTAAGATTGCATGTACTGTGTACATGTGAGTAGGTATTTACATGTAATAATCATAATTAAAGATGAGGCCTTGGATGCTTGTGAGATCTGGAGGGGTTTAAGGAGAGACATGGTGTAGATAGAGTACGCATGTATTAAATTAAAGAATAAAATAAGTATACTATAAATATATCATCACAGAAGAGGCATATTAAAGATGTGAGTGTTGATGCAGAAATGTCTGGATGAGTAGATTTTAAATTTATTGAGAGGGATACTAGGCTCAAGCACCTGCAGTCATTCCCACTCCTCCTCAACAACTCTTGTGTTCTACTGAAAGGCTCTTAAGTCTTTACCTCTTGAAAATAGAAGACAAATATTGCCATTTTACTCACTCACTCAGATTATTATTACTATTTTACCCCTAAAATAAAACTTGTATAATTGAGAGGATTCCATCCACTGTACCCAGAAAGTCATTTCAATGCAACTGTTTATTTGTGATTTGTGTGACAAAGTTTTTACAAATTCAAGAACATAAAGGCCTTCATAAACTTGCTCATATTCTATTACAAAGCCAGAATGTGTGGGTAATTAGAAGGAAAATGAACTTAAATTCCATGTTTGTCAATGAAAATTTCAATAAAATGTTAGAAATTGAACTCTTTTAAGTACTTGTTATTAACAAAGTGTTGAGGTCCGGGCTGCCCCATGTTTGGGCGGCCAAAAATGCTGAGGCCCTTTCCACTTCACACTTGGCGGCCGCTGTTTCCCGGCCCAAGCTGCCGCTCGGTCCTTGGGTCAGGGTTCAGCAAGAGAGAGAGAGAGTGAGGATGGACTCGAAGAATGGAGACCAGACAGAGTGTGATTCAATCCCGTTTATTCTTCAGTCTCTCTTTCTAGTCCAAGTCCCAAGTCTTGAGTTCCTAGTTCCTAGTTCCTAGTTCCTAATTGTACTCCTCCTAGTTCCTAGTTGTACTCAATAATTTCTTCTGTCTGTCTCTGCCTTTTATAAGTCTCACTTCTAAGCCATGCCTTTTGGTCAAGCCTTTAAGTCATGCCCTTAGTTTAAGTCATGCCCTTAGGTCTTGTCTCTAAATCTGATCTCTAAATCACACCTTTAAGTCACACATCTTTAATCTCACACACCTTTAATCTCACACACCCAAGGAAAGTCCTGGGTATCTAAAGCAAGATGTTATCAGAGTGTGCTCAGCTGTTGTAGGCTGATGTAATACAAGTCTCATGTCAGGGTATATGGCTCAAGATGGCTGCAAAGCTGATAGCCGCTTTCTGCTAAAAGTCGGCTCCCAACAGCAAAGGACAAATAAATGTAATATTACTTTGTTTGCACAGAAAGCATTTAATTTTTAGCTTCCTGGAAGATGAATTACCTATTAGAACACTCAGTGTAAAGAATATGTAAAAAGTAGGGTTTGAAGAGATGGCTCCCTTGTTTAGAAAACTTCATGCTTCTATAAAAGCCAGCTTTAATTTCTAGCACCTACTTGAGGCCTTTTTGTTCATTACTCTCTCTAGGGATGGGAAAACATAAGTACAAGCAAAATATCCATACTCAGAGAATCACAATATCCAGCATGGCATAATAACCTAACATGGTATGGTCGTTGCACACATATTTACGTGGTAGCCTACAGTACTCTAGTTGGGGGAAACACATTCTCAATGAGAGGGCAACAGTGACTGGTAATGGAAACCTAGCAACTACTCAGTGCTAGTGACATCATGGATCTTGGAAAAGAACCTACAACTGCCACCTTATTTAACCAGCAAAGTCCTTAACAAAAGTCTAAAAAATGTGGGCGCTATACCCACGATATGTCTAGTTTTCACTCCTCATAAAGGAAACTTCATTTTCTAATAGACACCATTATAGAAAGTCATAACCAATTAAAATATAGAATTATGGAGTTCTCAGGCCCAAGTGATTCATTTAGAAAGCTCACCTTCACCTAAGATTTGGGGAATGTTGAAGAAAAGGTGGCAGAAATACTTTAAGAGGCAGAGAAACAGAAAGCTTATGGTGAGAGTCGCTTTGAATAATGTCAGAATTTATACCCATAAACTCCCACCCACATGACTGTGTAACTGTGAACTTAACAAAGATGACACCAAAGCACATGCAAGTAAAGGGTGAAACACCCAAGAGGCTTCAGCCCTACAGAAAAAACTACAGCCAACTAAAGTACACTAAGAGTAGAAGAAATACTTTTATTCCAGTGAAGAGCAGACCAATTTCTGATTCAATAACAAATAGTCAGCTGTAAAAACATACATATGAGTAATACTATAAACACTGAGCACCACTGTACAGTGATGGCGTGCATCTTTAATCTCAGTACTTGGGAAGCAGAGATAGGTGGATCTCTCTAAGTGTGAGGCATGCCTAGTCTACAGCATGAGTTCCTTGACAGCTAAGGCTGCAAATCCTTTTCTCGAAAACCCAGACAGCAGAAGCAAACCTCAGCAAGTTATATTTAGGAATATGTGTGTGCATATGTGTATTAATCAGGGTTCTCTAAGGAAACAAAACTGAGAAAAATAGATTTATAAATTTATAAAAATAAAAATGATATTTATTATAATGACTTACAGGATATTGATCAACTATTTCATTGACTGTCTTGCAACAGAAAGTCTAAAAATCCAGCTGTTCAGTCCATACACAGGGCTGAATCCCAGAAAAGTAGGCTCTCATGTCAGTGAAGATACAAAGTTGCCAATGAGAGTGAGGCCAAACCAGGCAAAAGAGCAAGTGCTTCCTTCTTATATAGGCTGCTATCAGAAGATGTGCACCAGATTTAAAGTGGATCTTTCTAACTCAACATATCTTAATTTGGTATGGGTATTCCCACCTTAAATTATTCAACCAAGAACACTTCTTCATAGGTGAATTTAACCACTTGTGTTTTAATTAATTCCATGTGTATTTTAGTTGAAAGCCAAGAGGAGAATCACTATATATATATATATATATATATATATATATATATATATATATATGTAACAATTAAAAATTAATTCATGAACTTGAAGGAGAGCAAAAGGAGAAATATGGAAAAGCCTGGAAGGAGGAAAGGGAATGAAGAAATGCTGTAAATATAATCTCAAAAACAAAAGAAAGGCATTACTGAGAGTTTTGTAGCATTTGTAAATAAAAATAATAATTATTTTTTAAAGATGCAAAGGAATGGTCACCAACACCTCTTGTTTTATTACCACCAACTCTTATGGGATTACTCAATACTATATAAATATATAAATATATTATATATATATATATATAATATATTTATATATTATAATACTATATAAATATATATAAAATGTCACCAAAACAATGTAGGCTGGAAAAAGTTAAAAGGAAACATGTTACTTTTCATGCTAAACTAGGAACATATAGAAATAAAGAAACAGAGAAAACTACAACAAAGTTATACTTGGTTTGCTTTTATTTCTCCTGACTGGAATTTACTATTGAGCATCATTCTCATGCAAGTAATTATAGATCATGAATGGTACTATGGAAACAAAACATATTCGATGACTGAAATAACATTCAAATCGCACTGTGTGTGTTGTTTAAAAACACAGAGCTGCTGACGATCATTTACTACAAGCCGTTCATAGGACAGTCAAGAAAAATCAAGAGGGCATACTCATCAATATTCTTATAGCTATAACCAAAGTCTTTAATATTTTTATCAATGTGTCTAAAGCTATGAGGCAAATCTACAAAATGACAAAAAATTTCTGCCAAATTGTTGATTTCTCTGTTGTCAAAAAGAATAGTAGGCCACCTAGTATTTGAAATTTTACAAACACTAAATGCAGTAATTAAATTTCCAGGAATCAAAAGAGAATGATAAACACAATCAGCATTGGCTCAGCTAGAATACTAACTTCCATTCACAACCACCATCATTTACTTATAATTAAATTTCCTTTTATTTGATTTTGCAGTGATTTTGTAGTTAATAAAATGACTGAAAGAGACCAGGGAGGTCATTGACTCCATCCATTGATTTACTAATGCACTGCTTGGGCAGTTCTGTCCAGCTGATGTCTGTTTTTTTAACTGACAGCTCGACAAGAATACTTACAATCTTTCAGTAGGGAATACAAACTGTTTATCTATAGTCTGAATTATTTCTACACCTGTAGAATTGGAGAACTGTCCATGACCCAACTCTTCACAGCAGAGTTTGTATTTTCAGATTTTCCATCTTCCACACTGTCATAAAGCCGGCAGAGATTCTGCTCTGTGATCCTTTCTCTTGTCAATTTTGTTTCTATTTCCATCTGTAAGATTGAGGATGGTGATTTTCATTGTACCTTGTCTTTTTCTAGCCTTTTGTTACTATTATGGCTTGGAAGTAACATGCCACTTAGTAAGATGAAGTTACAGACTTGAGATTGGTCGGTTACCGTTCCAACTCTAGGACCAACCATCTGCAGGGTTCGTACGTCATTGGCTTTGAAACTAGACACCAGCAATTGGCCTATTAAGAGACTGATGGATGTAAGATTAAAATAAACATGAAAACAGAAAAACAATACAGTGTTTTCCTTCTTAAAAAAAATCTTCATCTTGTCTAGTGGCTTTAAGCCTGTAAAAATGCCAAAAGAGCTTTAACTTTTTCCTTATCTCACAAACTGAAACAGCTTTTAGAAAAATCTGCCTGAGGACAGAAAGGCTGGCTCAATTTCTTGCAATTTCTTCTCATGGGCAAAAGCCAGAAAATGTGCTAGTTAGGCTCAGGTTGTTGGATTTGCTACAGGAAAAATCAGACCACAGTACAAAGATTTATCAGATAATTATGTTTTATTTAACCACAAACTAACAACTCAGGGCTTATAAAGGATTTAAGACTCTTACAGACAAAAACAAATTCAAATTCTGAATCTATTGTTTTTCTTTAAAGCCATATTAACCTTTCTGGCTAAATAAATAATTTTCTTCATAATGTGCAAATTTCCCAGGCTTAGGGAAATGTTCAGTGGTCCAAAGAAGAGGTGTTACTTTAAGAAAGACTTATGACCAGAGTTCTGTTTCATATCCACTTAGACAGCTCACTAACATTTGCACTTCCCGAGTTTGAATACATGTAAGCTGAGATTACTTCATTATTTCCTTGCCTTGAAGAGCAAAGGCAATGTTTTTTATAATATTTTTTGTCTAAAGATCATTTGTTGAGAAAAAGTACCTAATTGGGGTCAAAACGGTGAACTCTAGTGTAGTTGAATAGTTTCACATTGCCATAAGTATCACTAACTATACATTTGTTTGCAAATGTCCATCAAAATTTATCCTTATTAATCTGATCACAGGTTATTGTTTTCAGTTTTATGATCCAATTGTTAACAGGTGTCGAACAAGGCATTAAGAAGAGAAAATATGGATATAAAGATGGTATATTTACATTTTTACAAGTAGTTTTTCACATTTGAGTTATCATTAGTCAAAGAGCTGGCCAATGGATAAACAGCTACGCTGACAGATGAGAGAGGAATATCTAAATATTTGGTATTTTGCATGTATTACTCATAACAAAAATGATTTTGGTTTAATATTTACTATACTATGATCTTTTTATTGAGTCTTGTTTTGTAAGGAAGAATTTTTTTTTTTTTTTGACACAGGATCTTTTCTGTAGCTTATACTAACCTGAGACTCAAAGTGATTTCCTCTGCTTCCTGAGGTTATAGACAGGAATGGACCAAGTCTCAATGATTCATCTTTATTAGTGATCCTTACCTGAAACTTCAGAAACTCTGTATATGGTTTTTTATTTAAAAACTTATAATTTCCAAAAGGCATACTTTTATAATATTGTTAGTGTTTCCTCATGCATCTGTTTACTATTTCAATGTTTTTCCTCACAGTCTTTAAAATGAAATTTGAAAGATGTTGCAGTACTGTACTTAATGTACTAATGTGTTTGTGTTACTAACTTTATTCTGTTGGTAATGTCTGTGGCTATTCATCATTGTTTTTGTATAATTCACATGCTGCTCTCAAATTGCTGTTAGTTAAATTTGGAATCTAAAACTAATTCGTCAGCTTCCACTGACTTACCATGTGGCTTAAAATTGAGACACTAAATTGATTTTCAGATCAGTGACTTTACTTTCTTAAATTAAAAGTAAAATATTAATTAACATAGGCTTAAATTGTCAGGTCTTACACTACTTTAGAATTTTTAATACAATAGGAAAATTTTCATTAAGATTATAATAAAATTTAAATATACGTTACTTTGCAAAATATAGCATATTGATCAGGTGTACATCTCTATTTTTCAGTTTCTAGTACTTATATTTCAATTAAAGAGATGTTTGTTCTTAATGTGAAAGTCCAAAGTGATACATTGTATCCTTCTAAGAAAAGCATCTGGGAAGAAGAAGTAAATTCCAAAGAACAACACAGCCTTTCTCTGGGCTCCTTGTAAAAGTCAGATCTCTACAGATATCGGTAGAACACTGTGATGAGACTGATAGTCCTTAAGTTATACTCCTGACTTACTGGTCACTGGTTCACGGTCACATCTGTTTTTCCAGTTTCCTGATGGGTTTTGTTTTCTACATTGCTACATAAACCACAAGGCTGCACCCACAATCGCATTGGAGACTATTTCCTGAGATGTGGATTTTGCAAATTGGTTTTGGAATATTTCCTATATCTGGCAGGCAATTCAATCTTTACTAATCTCTCTCTCTCTCTCTCTCTCTCTCTCTCTCTCTCTCTCTCTCTCTCTCTCTCTCTCTCACATACACACATATACACACACACACAACCCTATGGTATTATAATATTCAGCTTTCCTCTTTGCTTCTGGGTTGTCTAAATTCAAATATATAAATGTATTTAATATTCAGCAAAGAGGAGATAAAGAACAAGCTTTTGTTTAATTTTTCAAAATAATTCTGAAGATTGCCTCTTGTTTTGACTTGAGTTTAACTCCAAACACACGAAAGCAGGTTATTTAGTACCTACTCGCTATGTTATAATGATCATGCCTTGCTGCTATAGGTTTTTATTAATAGAAAACATAAGATATTATCTTGCTATCATTTTTCCTGCAAAATGAATTTTTTGTTATTTATTTCCTCTCGCAAATATAATTTTTAATGGAAAGAGTTATCAATATCAAAAAAGAATATCTTTAAACATCACTATCATTTATGCATGAGAATTTTATACAAGTTTTTCTATTATGTCTTATCTGTGTTCCTCCTTAATTTTACATACCCTTGTCTTTAATTTTATCAATAAATTTGTTTTGTAAATTTCTATATATTGGATATTTTCATGAGGTCCATGCTCTCCTGTATGCTGGCTGAGTCATCTCATAAAGACTCTTCTTCACATGCTGTTATTATTTATGTTTTGTCTATGTATAGGAACATGTATGTGAGAAATATGTGCATGTTTGTAGCTGTCTGCAGCTATAGGTTACCGGGTTCTCCTGAGAGGAAGCCTAGGAATGAACGGGAATAAAGGGCGAGAGAAACATGGGGCCAAGACAAAGTATTCCGATCAAGGCCCGAAGTTTAAGGTGTGGAGGCCAGAGGCCAACCAATATTGGTTGGCTTTCTCTATTGCTTTATACCTTATTATCTTCAAATGTATTTATTATGTGTGTATGTATGTTTATCATGTGTGTACGTTTGAGTGCAGATATGCATGTGTCATGGCAGGTTAGCATGTGGACCTCAGAAGACGGCTTTACAGACTTAATTCTTTTCTTTCACCTTTAATAGTAGTGGGGATTAAACACAAGTCTTTGATATTGTATAGTAAAAACCTTTATCCATTGAACCATCTCTCTGACTCATATGTTATTTTTTGAGAGAGAATTTGTACTGGACTTGAAACTCACAGTTTACGTATTTAATATTTTTTTTGACAACTGGGACAGTGAACTCCCAGGTGAAGGGCAAATAATTTAAGTTCAGTAAAGAATGTCACTTCTCATTCTAAAGCAGAAACTGAAGTTTTAAAAATTGTGATTAAATACATATTTGCAAAGTTTCATGTTTTTTTGCAGTGTGTAAAATGAATAGAATGTGAAGTGCCCACAGGCACTTGTTCTCAGCACTTTAGCCAGCTCTGTTCATTGCAAAGGAAAGCTTCTCTGATCAACCTGGAAGCTTCCTGGGGTCTGTAGGTAGAAACAGAAATATATAGAAGGCAATTTGTAACATAACTGTTTAGCAAAATAGCAAGAGTAGTTTATTTCCTAGTGTCGACAGCATCCCCAGCCATTGCCCCAAAACAATTCCAGTATAAACATCAAAGATTAACTGACCACATGCTAACATGAGAGAAGTAGTAGGGATAAAACAGATTGTAGTGTCACGATAATCACTGAAATTTAAGAGTTAAGAACATGATTAGACTGCAGAAGCAAACGTGGAGAGGAACCTGAGGAAAAGGAGGGCCAGCAATAGGCCCAATGTGGGATCCAGATCAAGGGGAGGCCCCCAAGGCCTGACACTATTACTGAGGCTATAGAGTGCTCACAATGTGGGTGTTAAGAGATAAGTTCATAGCATTAAGTGCCTTCATAAAGAAATTGTATGTATTTGAGCAGGCTTTCACCACAGGATCTGGCTCTTGAGTCTTCTTTGGTGAAATATAACGGCTGAGATTTTTCTTTTTAAAATGAGGAAGTCTACTGAATGTTGGCATCTAGACCCGTATCTATCACCCTGCACAAATTCAATTCCAATTGGATCAAAGACCTCACAAAACCCAAATATACTGAACTTGTTAGAAGAGAAAGTGGGGACTAGCTTTGAAAACATTGGTACAGGGAACAACTTCCTGAACAGCACCAATAGCTGAGACACTAAGTTCAACAAGTAATAAATGGGACCTCAGGTAACTGAAAAGCTTCTGTAAGGCAAAGGGCACCGTCAATAGGAAAAATCATCAGCCTCCAGAATGGGAAAGTAATTTCAACAACTGTACTTCTGACATAGGGTTAATATTCAAAATGTATAATGATCTCAAGAATGTGGATATCGACAAACCAAAAACTGCAATTTAAAAATGGGATAAAATCTAAATAAAGAATTCTCAGCAGAAAAACCTCAAATGGTGAAAAAGCACTTAAGGAAATGTTCAACATCCTTTGCCATCAAAGAAATGCAAATCAAAAGTACTTGGAGATTTAATCTTACACCTGTCAGAATGGCTAAAATCAAAATACAAGTGACAGATCATGCTGACAAGAATGTGAAACAAAGGGAACACTTCTTCATTGCTGGTGGAAGTGAAAACTTGCTTAAGTATGTTTATAAAAGCTTTATTCCTAGGAACTAGAAACTAACAACAACCTATGTGTCCCTCAACTGAATAATGAGAATAATAATAAAAAAAAACAGATAAAGAAAATGTGGTACATTTACACAATGGAGTATTACTGAGCTGTTAAAAAAATAACATAATGAAAATTGCAGGCAAATGGATAGAAATAGAAAAAATCATCCTGAATGAGGTAACCCAAAGCCAGAAAGACAAACACGGTATGTACTCACTTAACTGTCAAGTAAAGGATAATCATGGTACAAGTCACAGATGTACAGAGGTTAAGTAACAAGAAAGGCCCATGGGAGGATGAGTAAATCTCCCTGTGAAAGGGAAGAGAAAACAAGTATCTTGGGCACAGTGGTGGCAAATGGGGATGGAACAGGAGGGACCAGGTAGGGGAAGGATGGAGGGAGAGACTGACAGAGACAACTGGAATTGGCAATGAGCTAGACACCTAGTGCAATGCAAACTCCCAGAAATCTTTGAGGGTGACCATCTCTTAGACTTCTAACAGTGGGGTAGAAATGGCCTGAACAGACCGTCTCAAAACTTCTAGAAGAGGGGTTGGGACACCAACCAAGCCTCAAAACCTTCAACTACAATTTGTCCTTCCTGCAAGATGTACTGGTGTAAAGGTGGCAATGAAATCTTGGGAGTGGCCAACCAATAACTGGTCCAGCTCAAAATCCATGCCATGAGAGGCAGCACATACCTGACACTTCCTGATGAGTCAGGAACCAGAGGCTTGATAGTCCAGAGACCAAGATAGAACCAAACCCAACTGGAAAAAAAATGAAAGGCAGCAAAATGATTTTTAATGGTGTTCAGTTATCCTCAAAAGCCTAGCATAATCATCACCAGAGAGGCTTCATCCAACAACTGATAGAAACAGAAGCAGAGTCCCACAGCCAAACATCAGGAAGAACTCAGGGAATCCTGCAGAAGAGGGAGGGAGGAACGATTGTATGATGATTGTATGAGGAATGATTGTATGAGCAGAGGGTTTGTGATGTCCTTGTATGAGCAAGGACATCACAAGAATACCCACAGAATCAACTAAAATGAAAATCAGTGAGCTTGCATTTGTCTGGCCTATTTGTCTGTATATTTGTTAT
Source organism: Arvicanthis niloticus (assembly GCF_011762505.2). Lineage (NCBI taxonomy): Eukaryota > Metazoa > Chordata > Mammalia > Rodentia > Muridae > Arvicanthis > Arvicanthis niloticus. The sequence continues at coordinate 64,057,280 of NC_047672.1, read as the reverse complement.
GCTTGTGTAGTTTGGTGTTCCTATGGGACGTGTAACAGGGAGCAGAGGCTGTCTCTTAACACCTTTGCCTGCTTTTGGAACCGTTTTCCTTCTACTACCTTGCCTTGTCCTGCCTTAATAGGAGGAGAGGTGCCGAGAATTATTGCAACTTGACATGCTATGTTTGATTGCTATGCCTGGGAGCTTTACCCTTTTCCAAGGAGAAGTAGAGGAAGAATGGATGGGGATGGAGCGCAGGAGGCACTGGGAGGAGAAGATGGAGGAGCAACTGTGGTCAGGATGTAATGTATGAGAGAAGAATAAACTTTAAAATAGCTTAAAAACCCATGATTTAAACATGGATGACCAACACACATTCTTCCTTTGTATGTCACAAGTATTTTCTATGGTTTTGTTCTACAGGCTTTGTATGGGAAAAAATATCTGAAATGCTATCTTCTGCTTATAAATAATGAATTGTCATGCAAAGAAATGCAGTGCTAAAGCGCAAAAGGTAAAACTTGGGACAGGGATGGATGTTTTAGAGGCTGTCTGCCTTCTTCCTGCTCACTATACTTCTTAGTTCTCAAAAGCGTTTGTGTACCTCAGAAGGAAGACATGCAGCTCAGTCCCAGGGCAAGGGGGAGCTATTAGAAATCATTGTTGTGTTTAAGGTTTATATCTTATTGTAAAACGACTCAAATTCCCTGGAGGATATGTATGAGTTGGCTCAGCTCATCAATGTGGAAAGTGGAGCAGAATTCAAAATTAGAAGTCAAAAAATAAATAGCATATTGGCTCGAAACATTAATACATACCACAATAAAATTTGAAACTCCACACTTGTAGCTTCAGGATATATCTAAAACAATGAATAATCTAAGAGACAGGATTATAAATCTTAGAATCACATTCCAGAAACAGTTTCCTGTCCCAACAAGACCCCATCAAACTGCATTAAAACAACACATTTCAGGTGGTTTTCAAAAATTGGCAAGTAATAAAGCTGTAATCATAGTGTTTTGAAAACTGGTCATGGCATCCTTTAAATTATACCACAGACAAATTTACCAGTTCTGGATTGGTGTATCTGAGCATTTTCTTTATTGTCTGTATAGTGGAAGAAGTCAGTTTCAGATGAAAAGCTCCATCAGTGTCTTCAAAGATTAAAAAAAAAAAAAAAAGAATTCTGAAATAAGACCTTTGTCCAATTGCTTGAGTACAAAGGTTACATATAATTTCTTTGATAAAACCCATTAACTCAAATTTCCCCTTCTTGGCTTCGTACTGACATTTGTTTGTGTTTTTCTTTTCCTTGACAATCTACTTTATTTAGTACATTAACTGATTGCTCTAAACCTATATCTCGCTCTGTCCCTTTTTTCATTTTTTTTTTGTTTATTGATTGATTGATTGGCTTTGTTGTCGTTGTTTGAGACAGGGTCTCTGTAGCTCTGGTTGTTCTGGAACTCACTACACAGGTCAAGATGACCTTGAATTTAGATCCACCTGCCTCTGCCTACTCTCTATCACTAAGATTAGCTAGGTTCTGACACTGTTCTTAATGATGTGTCCTGGACTCTTAAAACGTCCTCGATAATTTTTCCCCAGAGCTGAGAGGTTTTCTTTCTTGTTTTTTGGACCTAGTGAAGGTATTCCTTCATCTGGAGCTACAGACTTTGGGTTCTCAGGTTTCTCTGGACTGCTCACTTCTTCAGATGCCTGCTCATGCTTCATGCTATATCTTCACCTACTGTTAGAAGTAGCTGGTCAAGCCAAACACAAATTGTGTTTTTCCAGCTGGATAGCCTACATTATAGTGAGATCACAAGTTTAAGTTTCGTGCTTGGTTCCAAATCTTAATATATAAGCTTGCGTTAGCTTTAACCTTAACCTCATTGGCCTTGATTTTTCAAAATTAGTATGGTGTTACCAGTCCATGACATGGTGTGCTCTTTATATCTGTAGAGGGACCTAAACTATACAAATATGTGGCATTAATTGAGCAATTCCTTGTTGAGCTACCACTGTGCTCATCCTTCATAGGAGCAGAAATCCAGTGTACAGTCTATGATTTCCATTTAAATGGTTTACTCAGGTCTCAGCCCACCCTGACTCTAAGTGATAATACTAATTATATTACTATTAATAAAGGCAAAAATAGTTGCCCGCCATTAAAACATGAATCACCTTTTTTCCTTTCCAAAGCACTCTACAATATTTGTTTTTTTTTCTTTTTGACAAGATAGACAGCACTGTAACCTACCAAACATTCTTCTTACTAATTTATAAAAATGTAAGGCATTCTATAGAATGATCAACAGCTTACTAAGTAGAGCATTAACAATTTAACTGATATTTAACACCTCTAACTGTAACACCCAAGTTAAAAAAAAAATGTATTCATCTAGGTTTTATAGATTTAACTTGTATAACTATTCTTCTGTGTCCTTATTATTGTCTGTGTTGTTCTAAATGAGTGATTAGATGAAATGTAATTCTACTGTACTGTATTGATACCCTTAGTACATTTAAAAAACACTGGTGATGGTACATTCAATAATGCTTGTACTGATGGGTATAGCTGGAATACTAAACACTAAATAATGTGGTAAATGTCAATGTTATATAGAAATTATTTCATTTACAAATATTTGTATTTTCAAAATGGTCAGTACAGGGATGGCTGTCTGGTTATTTCATTATTATATAGAAAGATTATAAAACATTTTTACATATGTAAGGAATCAACAAATGGTTGTTAAATAAACTGAGCAGATGCATGAAGACACCTCCATTGCTTTTACCAAGAATAACTCAATGTGGAAGTGAAAATTTCTCCATTTAGTATTACCAATATAAATGTGGATGAAATCAGGAAGTGGAATTTATTACCACTGACCTGACCAAGCCAGGTTTGTTCCCTCCATTCTGGTATGGCCTAAACAAAACAGTGTCACATATAGAATTTCTGGGCAGAAATTCATCTTGGCATAAATAAAAACGATATTGTCTTAACTTATACATTGATCTACAAAGGCACAATGGAAAATGATGAATCGAAAGATGGCCAGGAGGATAACGTCGTAAGCATGCTTCATTGAGCGTTTCCTGAGACAGCAGCATTTTAGCTTTCCCAGATATGCCAGCTGGACTGAAATAGAAGTATTTGAGTTAAAATACATTTTATCATGGGAAAACTTGCTTTTAAATGTATCCTTTGAATTGAGAGTCTTGATAAAATAGTTTCACTTGAAACACAGACCTTTGCCAATAAGAACTTGAAAACTTGGTGGACAAAGGAGGTGGCAGTTAAGAATGTATTGAGAGAAACTTTGACATGTTACAACTTGGTGTTACAAAATGCATAAAAGAAAGTTCCAGGAGGCTGGAATTTTTGTACATTCTAAATTTCATAAATGATGCTGTAAATTTTCTTGTTTAAAAAGCCTGATCTGCAGAGAATATATTTCAGACTGCTCTTGCCTAAAAAGGAAAACAAATGTTTGACCAGAAGGAGTTTTAATTCAGAAATTTCAATAAAATCACCAGTTTGAATTTTTCCTTGAGTGTTCATTTGGTAGTACTCATTTATAATTTTTTTAAATGAAGCAATAAGTTGAAGACCTGATTTTGTTCAGAAGCATAGAGGACTCACAGGGCCATTCTTGGAAGTTTTTAAGAGGCAGAAAATCAGCTAAATACCTTCATATTAGTTTTCTTCTGCAATATATGTTTAAAATTGAAATAAAAACAGGTGGTGAAAAGAAACATTAGGGGACAAGCTCTAGAAGGGAGATATATTGTTAGAATGTCAAACAAAACTTACTTTTTTTTTCCTTTAAAGATGAAATATGTGAGAAGAAAAATTTAGCTGAATTGCTCGGTTTGGTACAAGGGGGATGCGGTAGTTCTTGTGAAGTTCTTACTAAAATAACACACTCTTAAAGTACGACCTTTATGACCAGAATGATCAAATAAATTAAGGGCCTTTTAGATTTACCGACGAGATACAAAAATAATTTGAAAAACAAAATGTCCTAACACCTTCCCAAACACAATACAATGTATGAATCTACAAAAAATTTGCCAGAATTATAAACATAAAATCTTAAGCTATGATTTTATTTAAAGGCTGTATTTACATCGTGAAAGACTATTACTAGTATTATTAACATGATCTTGGAAAGTTTCACTACTAACATTTCCTAAAGAGAAATAGATTAAACACACATACACATACACACACACACACCACACGCACACACATGCACACACACTTGTGTGAGTACTTGAGAGTGTGTGTGTATAAAGAAAATACATGTTGCATACTTCTTTAAGGTTTTGAGATATTTTCCTATGTATTCATTTCTCTGTTTTTGTATGTGTTTTTTTTTCACTCACATGGGCACACACATATATACACATATAAAATATATTATAACATGGGGTTCTCTAAAAATTCCTGATAACCTATTTGAGAAAGAGATAATTATTTGATATTAACTAGATTACACATAAAAGAGACAGTAATATGCCTTATGCGGTCATAAGGAAGAATTCGAGGAGCTACAGTAACAGCAGAATTAGAAGCATGCAGGAGGTACAGAAACAAGCTTTAAAGTATTTTGTACACTGTGCTATTTCTAATATTTAAGTTGACTCATGATAGTATAAATTAAGCTGAAATAGGAACTTGTTTTCATGATTAATCATGTAATTAAGAGAATATGTTCAAGAAGAATAAAATAATATTCTGTATAAAAGAACTATGTGTAGCATGATCCAGTATTTATATGCTTCTAATTAGTAATAGACCTGGAAGGGCATATTCAACTCCTTGAAGGACTGATAGTTTATCAAAAATATTTTTTTTCTAAATAGTGTAGTTTTTATTGTATGTATTCATTTTTAAAATTTTGACTTATAATTTTTAATGTATTTAGTTTATGTGTAGGTATATATGCTATGTGAATATGTGTGTATGTGGATGTGTTTGTGTGTGTATGACCATACTGCATTCATGTGGAGGCTAATAAATGTCATGTAAATTGTTCTATCTCTATTTGCCTTATTACCCTGAGAAATGATTTCTTACTTAATCCGTAGCTCACCATTTTCAAGGAAGATAGCATCTACACAGAAAACTCCAGTGATCCTTCCATTTCTATCCTTCTATATCCTCTCAGTGTTGGGTTTCTGGGCATGTGTATGCATATCCAGCTTTCAACATGACTATTGAATTCGGGTGTTTATGCTGACCAACTTAGCCATCTTCCTAACTCAACTATAATGTTTAGACTTCTAAGATGGTTTAATTCTATCTGAATGTCCTCAATAAAATATTATTTTGTGTATACATTATTTTAATAAAACACACACACACACACCAGGCAGGCAATCACTCATTTTGTAAAGTGCTTACCACACAATTATGAAGACTTGTGTTTGGTTCCCCAGAAGTCATGTAAAAAGCCTGCTCGTGACAGTACACACTTGTAATACCCTCACTAGGAAGTCAAAGATAAATGATCCAGCCTGCTTGCTGAGCCCAAGGGTGATAAGAGACTTTGTCTAGAAAAGAAAGTGGATGGTGAAGTAATGTGTCAGAATATGGACCAAGAATAGAGTCCTATGTGAAGTCTGAGAGCTTGTGAGAAAACTCCAAGAAACCAAGTCTTGTAACCTCAGTTTCTTCAAAGTACAGAGTTGTTCTAGGATTATGTCTTTGTTCCCCTCCCAGGTGAAACCTGTGGGAACTTACTTGAGATCATTACAACAGGTCATTGGAATTTGCTTATATGCCTGTATGGAAAGGTATGTTACATATGCAACTTGCCCACACAGGTAGCTTGCCCTTGTGATTGTGCACTTTAGTCATGTGACTCCTCTTAACATTCTGAGTATAAGTTGTTAGAGGCTCTGACTAAAATTGGCTTTTTCATGAGACTTTAGTCCCCACCATTTGTCAGCTCCATTCTCCCAGGTTCTACTTGCCTCTAGAATGGTAAATGGTGCTGGGGAAGGAACACAAAGCTGACTCCTAGCCTCAACATTACACGCACACACACACACACACACACACACACACACACCACATGCACACACATACCACATGCACACACACCACACACACCACACACACAAACACACACACACACACCACATGCACACACACCACACACAAACACACACACCACACACATGCACACACACCACACACATGCACATAAACCACACACACACACTATACACTCACCACACACAATCCACACACACACACACACACACATGCACATAAACCACACACACACACTAATCACACACCACACACAATCCACACACACACACACACACACCACATACACAGTCACGCACACACATACCACACACATACCACACACACACAGCACACACACCACACACACACCACACACACTCACGCACACACAAAAGGAAATAATTTTGATAAAGAATGTATTTTTGAACAATCGCCAGTTACCCAGAAGGAACTAATTACTAGAATAAATATTTACAGAATGTAATATGTGATTTCTATTTCATCTCCTTGAAAGGATAACCAATATTAAGCACCCTGTATTTGTGATTAAAATTTAGACAAACCTCAGTGACCATAAAGTAAAATGAGAAAAATCTTTGTGCAAAGATTTTCTGATTTAGAAAAGCATAGTTTTCATACTGTGGTGGTAGATTATCATTACTGGATATACACTCATTTCCATTTCTCGGTTTGCTTTTCTTTTGGCCAGTGTTTTAAGAGAGTTGGCAAGGCTTAGCTGGTTTCCTTCTGTTGGAGCTGAAAAATGTGATCTGGAGAGATCAGGTACCCTACTAATCTTATAAAACTCACTTCTGTTTTTATTTCTTCATTATTTTTGCCTAATACCAGCATTTAAGAGGGAAATTTTCTAGCTTGCTTCATTTTCAAAACCATGACCAGGCACACATTCTTGTACTGAAGGAAACGAGGGTGGAAAACATAAACAAAATTTTATTATAATTTGTAGTTGAAATCAGTTGGAGCCGATAGGTGTGAGGGAAATAGATGAGAAAAGCTGAATTGTATGCAATGTTCCAGTTGATTATTAAACTTGTTTGAAAAAAAAAAAAAAACTATTGTCCCTAGGAGAGTAGATAACTCAATCAAGCGGAAATTATTCTGTCTTCCCAGTTTTATTCAGGAAACCTTTATATACAGTAAAGTTAGAGCTTAAGGTTATCTGGGATTATAATGTTAGATTCTGCTTTACGTTGGAACCTATAGAACCTCTTCACTTTCTCCATCAGACATGGAATCAGTGGAGTACATATGGCACTATGGCTCAGGTATGTGACTGTCACACAAATCCACTTTTCCTGGACATATGCTGCAGTCCCGGTTCTTAGAGCCTCGTCGCATGATGAAAAGGCACTGGATAGTTCGTGTGTTTATTTTCAAACTATTTTAACCTCTTTGTTCCTACACAAATTTCAAACATTTTAGCAATTTTTCATGTAAAATTTTTTTCATCTAGGTTCTGGGTCAAACTGCAGTGCTTTTGGAGTCAAGCAAAACTCCACATATTAATAGCAAGCTAAAACTCCTACCTTCTGCTCTCTTTCAAGGTTCTAGTAGGGTAACAGGAAGCTTGACGTAGTACCAAAATGTTGAAAGTCACTAATAAATATAAGTAACTGCCATATTATTTGTTGAAATGTAAAAGTTTATCCTTGAGATTGAAGCCCAGCTATGAAAAAGTGGAATAAGGACTATTTTTTTTCTATTCTGTTATTTATTTTTTAATTTTAATTTTAATATTTTATTTGTTTTTATTGGATATTATATTTACATTTCAGATTTTATTCCCTTACCCCCATTCCTCCTACCACCCAGGAACCTCCTATCCCATCCCCCCTCCTCATGCTTCTATGAGGATGTGCCCTCCACCTACTCCCCCACTCCCACCTCCCCACCCTCGAATTCCCCCCCACTCGGTATTCATCCTTCATGGGACCGAGGATCTCCTCTCCACCTATGCCTGACAAGGCCATCCTCCTCTTCATGTACAGATGGAGTCATGGGTCTCTTCTTATGTGCTCCCAGGCTGATGGTTTAGAACCTGGGGAGCTCTTGTTGGTTGGTATTGTTGCTTTCCTCATGGAATGAGGACTATTTTAAATAAAACAATATTATAAAGTTGAGTGATGATTAAAAATAATTAGTCTGAAAGTATAGGATAGAAATGTAAGTTAAAATCTCAGAGTAAACATGCTTTCCTTAACAAAATAGTCACTCTCATAAGTAAACTAAACAAGGGGATTAATACTAAGACCATTACCCCCAAAACTTTATAATTCATTAAATATGATTCAGCCTATCTCATTAAAAATGTTAATATCCAAAGCATATAAAATAAATACACTTTGAAGAACTAACAACTCAAAGATACAAATAGAAAGATTTCAAACCAATAGTACAGAGGCAGCTATTAACTTTTCAAATAATTGTTTTATTTACTATACAGCAGGTAATTTAGCTCATGAGACCATAGACTTGATGTTTAATAATAGTTGTAGGAATTATTCTAATTTATTTATTTATACACATTTATCACAAAACTAACAATGTTGTTAATACTATTGAGTCTAAAAAAAATAGTTCCTGTGCTGTGGAGTGCTGCTACTATCTCTAAACTTTGAAGAGATAAACAATAGCAGTGTTGTTGGAGCTTTAGGAAACCGCTCCTCATGTGTGTAGAATAAAACTGGAAACTGAAATAATCCTTATGAAATGAGTTGGCCAAAATTATTAATAATTTATAGAAATAAAACTTTTTGATCTATAAATGATTGGCCTGAAAGGTATCTTGATGCAGTAGTGGCAAAAAGCTTTGGATAGTAACTGACTAATATTTGAGTTAAGGCCCACAGGATGAGATGGACCTTCAATAACACTGCTTAATAACATAGTAACTAACTAATATTTGAGTTAAGGCCCACAAGCTGAAATGGACTCTCAATAACACCGCTTCATAACCTGAGTCTAGACAGCCCAGGCATGCATGATAAAAACAAATGTTGTTGTTTTATTAAAAACAAATGTAATAAAATGACTCCCAATGATGTTGTGATGTACTCACAGACCTATGCCTGCTCAGCCATCATCAGAGAAGCTTCCTCCTGCAGCATGTGGGAACAAACACAGAAACCCACAGAGAGACACTATGCAGAAAGAGAGACCTTGGAACACTCAGCCATAAATGGAATGTCTCCATCAAACCCATCGCCTCACAGTGCAAAGAACTCTGTAGAAGAGAGGCAGAAGGAAAAAGCTTGAGAGGATGGAGGACATGGGGGAATCCAGGCCTTTAAGCACAATGGGGCTCCTGTACATATGAATTTTCTCCAGGGAAGTCTACTTGGGGCAATAGAGCAAATTTAAATGCAGGCCCTATGCCCAGCAGTAAATGGCCAAACAAAATAATAAACTCAACTGCATTTGGCATTTTTTGGAGAATCTTTGTTTCTTAATATTTTGCTGAGGCTTCCTCTCTCTCTCTCTCTCTCTCTCTCTCTCTCTCTCTCTTTCTCTCTCTCTACCTCACATGTTCTTTGCATATGCATTATGCAATTTTCTTTTGCAATTTTGGGTTTTTATGGGACTCCTGTGGATGCCAAAGTGTACGCAAACATGTGTATCTTTATGTTAAAATTCACTTCGTGTGGTTTTTTTTTATGGCTCTTTTTATTTGTCCTTCAGTTGTTTTGTCATACTTTAATTGTTTCATTTTATTTATATTATTTTATTTTGATTATTATTTCTCAGATGCCAGTTTATTTTTAATGAGACATAGAAATGGGTATTATGTGGTTGGGAGAGAAGATGGCAAGGAACAAGGAGGAGGAGGAGCCTCAAGAAAAACCATAATCATCATGTATTGTGTGAAAAAAGTCAATTTTCAATAGAAGAAAAATAACAATAATATTATTTGTAGATAAAATTCTACTAATTTTTTTTCCATCTTCAGAGGCAGAAGTCATGAATTGTGTCAGTATTAATTGTCAAGTTGAAAGAAGCTGAGTATGTTAGGATACAAACATATCTGTAAGTAGTAATTTAGCTTCAGGGCACATCTGTGAAGGCATGTTGATTAAGATGACTGAGGTAAGAAGACCCACATAAAAGGTGGGTGGCGCCATGCCCTGGGTTTGAGTACTAAGCAGTGTAAACAGTTTCAAGTTGGCCAAGTGCATTTAACTGTCACTCTCTGCCTCTTGTCTGGGGATGCAATGTGACGGGCTGGTTCCAGCTCTTGCTCCATTCAGTTCTTTGTCATGATTCACAGGACCTTAGGACTGTAAGTTGAAATAAATTCTCCTATGGGTTGCATTGTTGGAGCATTTTGTCGCCACAACATAAAAAGAAACTAAGAGCATAAATATATCCTGTGATAGCTGTCATACTTTTATTGATCATAGTGAAATTCTGCAGTTAATTAAATGTTCAAACTCACACTAATGTGTTTAATAAGTTTGGATACACTATTATAATTAAATACAGATCTTGAGAGAAATGCTTTATTACACGAGGAAATGCTACAAAATATATTGCAAAAATGATGATTGTGAAACATTAATTACCATATGTTAGAAACTTTATTAAATAGTCTTGTGTTTATATATGATACAGACACAGTAAAATATATTCAGATCAATATTAAAATTCATTCTGATGGGCCATGGCCTATACATTGTCATTAAATATTTTAAATATGCTGCTTAATTTGAAAAACTATATAAAACCTATTTTGTTAAACAGTGACTTGAAAATAGTAAACTTACTATCTTGGTGTTCAGGGGTTTCAATAAACAAAGTTGAAAGGGAGGAGAAAGAATGCTTATTTGGGGGCAAGGAAGGAGATGAACAGTGAAAAGTCTAGGTAAGTTGATTTTCTTGGGACGGGGTATTTGTGGCAGATTGCATGTTACAAAATGTACAGCGATACTAAATCAGCTTGAGTGTTAAGTATGTATTTTGCCTCTTACACATAAGTGAGGTTAGACACTTCATTTAACAGCTCAGTGGTTCAAGTCCTCCATTCATAACCTGAAAATTACAGTAGTATCCAGCGCTTTGAGATCATATTGCATTGTTAAGACAATGAAATAGGTTAAATTTCTTAAAACAATTCCAGGAACTGAAAGAAACATGGTGTGAGTAGGCAGAACACATTCTGAATCGCCTTTCTTCCAGTTCCTTTATACTTTAGAGCTTGACACTATCCAAACTCATTTGCAATATACATTGCATTTAGAGAGATCCTTTTATCTCGGTTTTCTTTCTTGATTTTCATCAAATTAAGCAGAAATGTGCTACGAGATCAAGGGCAAAGATGACATCTTATTAAAATTTGTTTTTTGTCGACATCCAAAGTGATAGGTAACATACATGACTGTTTAACTTGTAAGATCTGCTTTCTCATCTTAAACATATTAAAACAGAAAAAAATGGTTTGGCTTTAAAGTTGTGCATTCGGTCTTTGTTAGGCATAACTAATGGCCAGTTTCTGTAGAGATTTTTATGTAGCATTTGTGAATGGGCTAGTGGTTGCAATCCACTTCCTCCTTGTCATGTGTCCACCCACCACTATTGTTATAGCCTGGGTGAGTAGCAATTCCTTCGTCTGCTGTGTTAGGAAGAGGCCTTTCCTAAAGTCTGGTATTTATGCTTTCAGACTAATCTCATTATAAAAATATCTATTTCCATTGCTGCTGATGTCAAACATGCTACCATATTTTGTGGAAAAGTCCATAAGACTATAAATTCTTACCTCTGGAGGAGATAACCTTTCTAAAAGTAGTCTGAAACTTGACAAGATCTGTAAACATTTATGTAGGAATCATAACCACATCCCAAAATAAACAAGCCTAGGAAACCATCAGGGTGGCTAGTAAAGTTTAAAACAATAATAAACATGCTTGCTCTGCTACCAGGAGATAAAATAACAACAAAGCTGGTCACACAATTAAATATGAGGTTTCTTCACATGGTTATTTGTTTTTCCACCAGAAAAAAAAACCTTAATTCTTGTTGTTAAAGAAGCTAGGCATCTTTGAAGCAAAAGAGGAAAGTTATTGTAAGAATAAAAATATCCATGAATATTGTAGGACGTGGTCATAGGCAAAATAGCTCATGATAATGACGCTAATTAATTGTTTATATTCTGTTAGAGGATAAAAAGTTGGTATATTCTAAACATGTGAAAAGAAAAATGCAAAAGGATTACTAATTTCATGCATTTGTTTCATGTTTTTCTTATGTCCTTGACTTACTGTCTTTGTTAGGGTTTTATTGCTGTGAAGACACAGCATGACCAAGGCAATTCTTACCAAAGCAAACATTTAATTAGGGCTGGCTTATCGTTTCAGAGGTTTACTCCATTATCATGGCAGGAAGCATGGCAGTGTGCAGGCAGACACGGTGCCGGAGGAACTGAGAGTTCTAATTCTTGATCTGAAGGCAGTCAGAAGACTGTCACACTGGGTATAGCTTGAGCTTAAAAGATCTCAGTCTTACCTTCACACTTTCTCTATCAAGGCCACATCTCCTCTCATGAGGCCATACTTCCTAATAGTGACACTCCCTATGGCCAAGCATTCAAACTCAAGAATCTATGGCAGGCAAACCCATTCAAACCCTCACACTCACTCTTACAAAATTGATTCTATCTTCCTTCCATTTTATATAAAGAATGTGAATGGCAAAGCCATAATCAAAACTCATCCTTTCTATGAGAGAGTTAGCAATGTAGAATGAAAGTAAAATGGAACAATTAGAAAGTACAGTATAAGATAGCAAGATAACGTTTCCAACAAAATACAAACAAGAGTTGACATGGTTTCAAGATTGGAGAGTTCAAGAGAAAGGTAAAAGCTGACAAGGTTGTATATGGTTTTTTAGATGGGGAAAAATTTGAAATGGGCTTGAATTATGCGACAAAACTTTTCTTGGAAGATGCTATGGACATATCTACTCATGCAGGTTTGAGAACCCAGGACAGATCGGAAGTGACAAATATCAGTACAAGACACCCCATGACCAAGTTCTCAGCACAAATGAGATTTACTGTCCCCAGACAGACAAAGCAAAGGGAATAAGAGACAAAGAGGAGATAGAGGATAAGCAAGGAGGAAGAAGAAAACAAGGGAGCCGGGGAGGGATATTTTTCCAGGTGAGTATGTGGACAAAAGACTGCCTCTCCATAGCAGGAGATAGATGTGGCACTAGGGCAAATGGTAATTTATAAAGATAAAAGAGAAAACCCGGTTTTAGGATGAGGTATTTAATTTTGATTGGATAGGGTAGCCACAAGGGGCTTTTGACTGTTGTTCAATACTTTGATAACTGGGCCTCGGTAGTTTGCCTGAGGAGGATGAAGTGGCCAATTAATGGAATAGACTTTAGCGGTTAGCTTTAGGAATGCAGTCTACTGGATTTTAGCAAGGCAGAGAGAATACGGGAAGGGCAAGGCCTGCCATAGCCAGGTTTGCTGTGTTCAGACTGGCTATATTTTCTTCAAAATCAAAGTATCGATACCACCAAACTCCAACTAAGTGAACCAATGAGTTTTCTTGGGATTTACAAGAACATAACTCAGGGGTTACTTACAGGAGCAGAAATGCTGTATCATTGAATGGAGTCAGACTGGACTTCCTTATGAACAGAAGAGTACTACTTCAGTGTTGAGAGAACGGAGACCATAAAGAGACCCTCAGCCCTGAGTCTGTATAGGGCCTTCAGAATTTGGCAAATAAATGTCCCAGCCCAATAAACCCTTGTTATGAGGACTACTCACACAGACACAGATAATATTTTTTTATATATCAATATTTTGTCTGTTAAAATGGTGATTATCCAGGCTTAAAGTCTGAGTAGGCCTCATTCATCTTCGCAGGCATTTCCTAAATAACTCATGAAGACTGTTAGATTTGGCCTGGCGTGGTGGTACACAGTTTTAATAACAGCACTGGGGAAGCAGAGGGAGGAGAATCCCTGTAAGTTCAAGACCAACCTGGTCTGCATAGTGAGTTCCAGGAGAACCATGGCTACATAGTAGAGAAATGCTATATTAAAAACAAAACAAAACAAAAAAAAAGACTGTTACTTTAATTACCTTAATTTACAGTAATGATATCTTACCTTTGTATATCTCTGTGATCTGGATTTTTATCACATCTACTGTCATCCAGTCAAGTACAATTCAGGAACTACTCTGATCTTGTTAGAGTCTGAGAATTTGCGAGTAATCCGTTATGAAAAGCAAGGTTGAGACAACAACAGCTTCTTTATTCAAAAATGTGCTGTATAAGGGAGCTGGCTGGGTTTGGAATCCAAACCGTATCAGCAAGGCCAAGACAGAACAATATTTTAAGACAATAGACAAACAAACAAACAAATTAATTAATTAAAAATTAGGTGAGGTGGGGGCAAAGGTAGAGGCAAGCTATCTGAAACATACATACTTGTATGTTTTCAACCATTTTTATACTTAGCACCTTAAGTGTGTTATTACATGTCAAGTACCCCAGATAGCTTTCAAGACAACTTGGCCTGGATGGAGACCAGCCAATCAGAACCTCCTTAGCATCTTCTGGGTTTCAGTTCCAATTATGTGCTAACCAACAAAGCATACAGTAAGATATTGTGGTTTAAATTCATATGGGGCACCTGGGGCCTGAAGCCATTTCTGGGAATACAGTGTTTTCTTAGAATTTAGCTTAGTACAAAAGGGAGAATATAAATAAAATGGAGTACGTGAAGCCAAGGAGGCCCCTAACAATCTCATTTGTAACGCTATACACGTTGAAGAAAACAGCTCCAAATCTTATTAACATATCACACACACACACACACACACACACACACACACACACACACACATCACATGCATAGAGAAAGAGAGACAGCACATGAGAGAGAGAAAGAGAAAGAGAGAGAGCTGCACAGAGACACAGACAAACTTCATAGTCATTAAAAGAGTCTCTCTCTCTCTCTCTCTCTCTCTCTCTCTCTCTCTCTCTCTCTCCCTCCCTCCCTCCCTCTTTCTCCCTCTCTCTCTCCCTCTCTTTCTGTCTGTCTCCATCATTGAGAAACCCATAGCCAAGCCTCCCTCTTTCTCTTGATAAAAAGTACATACTAAAATTGCTTTTAATAAATATGTTTTAATAAGAATTCCAACTCTGTTACATACTAGCCAGTCTTCAATTTGTTTTATTCTTTAAAGCTATGAATTGTGGTTTGACACAGTCACAGCCCCTAAAAGATTAGGGGAACTGCAGAAACTGCTATAGATGACAGAGAGAAACTACTTTTCTCTCCTCTCTCTTCCTAGTTAAAGTTTCAAATTACCTAAAGATGTGTTAGTCACATCTTTATCTCAATGACTGCAGTCCTGAGACTACCAAAGCCTTCCTTGTAGGTTTGGCCCTTGGCCAGCATGTAAGAATTCAGGCCACAAAAGTCTGAGTATCAGAGATGGTTTTACTACTGGCCTGGATCACTGAATATCAATCAATTTTCTTCCTGTGAGTATGGGATTTCACTAGTTATATCTGATCCTTTTGCTTGTTTGACTCTCCTCCAGTCCTTGAACTTGGAGTCTCAAATGAGGTTGGTTGTGTAGACACGCTGGTAAGATGTGTCCCTTTATACAGACCACAGGTAGAAAACACACAGAACCCTCTCAATTAACAGTGTTTTTTCCTTTCTCATGCACTGAACATGGGGTTGCTCTTTGTGCTGTGTTCAAGCCCTCTGAGTCCTTCCAGGGAATCTCTACATGTCTGGGTTTCTTAGATCTCAAAACTATCAGCTTCACTTGCCACCATTGTTTTTAAGAATGGATATACTATCAAATCATTTCCCCACCACTCTATCACCACAATATACAGAAAGAAAATTAAGGAATATGAGATTTCCTTGCTTGGTACCACAGCCATTCTCTTCTGACTTTAGGAATATTTTCATGTCACAGTTATATTCATATTTTTCCAGTTTCCCAAACAATAATCGGTTTGGGGGTAATTAGTTGGTATATTCCTCACCATACTCCCCTCTAGAGATCCAGCAAGCATGTATTTGAAGAGTTGGCTTTTATTTACATTCTTGGCACTTAGTTAACATTAAATCTTCTTTAAGAAGTCCTTTCTTATTCTCTCTCTCTCTCCCTCTCTCTTTCTCTACCTCACTAAACCAGTGTATTCTTACCTCTTTTTATACCACTCTATTGATTTCTGTTATTTATTAGGTACAAAAATATACATTTTTAAACCTCATATATTGCTTCCTTTTCTGTGCTTTGTTATGATCCTGCAAATTCCATGAAACATAGAACCAAACAACTCCTGTTGTGTACCCACAGTCCCTTAATGAGCAGCCTCACACTGTGAAGATAGTTCGAAACGGCTATTTGATGTACTTATTGGAATATAGAATTATATTGAATGGAATGTAGAATGCATTAACCAAACCAGAGTGAACCGTACAAAAAAAATGCACTGAGAAAACTTTTAGAAATAAGTATGTCAGATTGTCTGCTAAGTGGTCATTGTTCCATACATGTGGAATTATACCACATTTCCTCCCACCAACAGAATTATCTTGTTTTCATCAGGTAGATATTCTCGGGTCATAGAGTTGCTACCTAAAGATTTTCTGTAGTTTAAAATAAAGTATTGAAAGGTAAAAATAAATTTAAATAATAGACGTTCTTTCTTGTAGCAGTGTGTCTAAGGACGTGCAGTGGGAACAGATGTGGCAGGTTTCCAGTGCTCAGATTCATCTAAGTGGTTAGGGAATTCCTTCATGTATAATTTCTCTCTAAGCTAAGTTTAAACTTCCCTCTATAAAGAAACCCAAATGGAATAATTCAAAAAGTATTGATGGGAAAGACGAGGAAAGACCCCCTTGAACATTCTTGATTGGAATCTAGCAATGCTGTTAGGAAAAAATATGAGATCCCCTAGAAAATGAGTAGATTTATTCTACTATGTTGGTGAAACTTCAGTTGTAACTTCCAATGTTACTAGAGGACATAATCTCACAGCATACTTCGTGCTCTGGCTCTTCGTGTCCCTTTTTCTGCAATATTCCTTTAACCTTGTGAAGGAGAAATTCCTTTAATATCAAAAATAGAGAGAAAAATTAAAACTTAAAGAATGAACTGCTGTATGGTCCAGAAATTCTTTGAGTGTAGATCCAGAGGAAATGTAAATGTATTTACAAACATCGTCTGCATGCCCAGATTCAACACAGCACTGTTTATAACAGCTAAAAGCTGGAACCATCAATCATCCATCACTGATTAATGGGAAAAAATACAAGGACAAGATACATAATAGAATAATTTTAAGTCATAAAACATAAAGAAAGCTTGTCATTGTGACAGCCTGTTTTTGAACTAAATATCACTAAATTGAGTGAAATAGTTCAGGAACATAAAGACATATAAAGTACAATTGATTCATGTGTGGAATGTTAAAAGATCTCACAAAGATATGACAATTCCAGAGGACAAAAGGAGAGCAGGTTTACAAGTGTCATGGTGTTGAGCAGCAGGTATGGTGCTATCAGTATTTAGGGACAAGAATTTTCTGTGTGCTACTGCGTTCCACAGTGACTGAAGATAGCATCTATATAATATACATTCCAAAGAGTTTGAAGAAAAAGTTTTGAGTTATTACTATAAAAAACTAGTAACTGACGAAACAGATATTCTCAATCTGACAAACATTTTTTAGAGAACAATTATGATATATACCATTTATATGAACATTGGATATTTTGTGTGTCAGTTCTGAAGTTAATTAAAATATATTTAAAATTATTTTATAACAATGTAATACTAAGGAAATTTCATTGTTCACATCTTAAAAAGTCTTATAACTCAGTTGATGTTTGTGAACTTAAAACAAAGCTTCCCCAGTACTATGCTTTACCGTCAGCCACTGGAAACGTACGAATATGGAAAGCTGTATCTGCAGGTGATTTTCCTCAGGGACAAGTTTCAGAAAAATTTATGTCAATATAGAAAGCTTATTCTGGGAAATATTTTGAATTTTAAAAACTTCAATATTTATACTAAGGTATAATAACGTTTTGAGATAGAATTTTTGAGGTTGTTTTTACATTGATAGCAATTATTATCAAAATCTTTTTAAATACATAAAATGTATAATCTACTCATGTATATTTAAATAAAATATATTCAAAATAACCTTTAGCTTTAAAGTTCAGGTATAAATACTGTCAACCTTAACAGCCTTGATTCACATTACTGATTTTTAGCCAAGGCATGATAAGAAACTACATCAAGCCAATATTCAGAAAACTCTGTTTAAATGTTTAGTTTAAATAGTTGGTTGGTAAGGCATATCCACTTTATCAGAGAATCTGACTTGAAAAATAGTTTTAAAGGCTTGAAAGCAAGTTGCTGTCCTTGCTAAAAATGCTTTGAACAGAATAATATTTTTGTAGTATGTGCAATACCTATATTTTATGATTCACTGGACACAAAGTAGGCGCTCAGATGCTTGCTGATTATTTAATTTATCCAGAATCAGTAAAAATATACTTTAGGAGAGAACAAAACATTGCATTTTCTACAGTGGAATGGAAAATTGTTCCTCTATGTTTGGCATTAAATAAAATTAAATTGGAAATTCAAGGTATTTAAAATTAATGGAAAACTGGTTCTGTTTTGGTCATTATAATGCTCACTGATTCATTTCATGTCAGTGCCACCTTGATTTTATTTATAGTAACACTGCCTTTTTCATTAATTGCACACTAGTTGTATATTTCGTTGACAGAAACCCTGAAGCAAATTATTTTCTCCAGTCATTATCAATGAAGGCACAAAGGACACTTACTTTCTGACATTCACATACTAGTATTTTGAGTAGTCTCAAGAACAGAAAATTCAATTAATTTTTTACCTTTGAGTACGAATCAAATCGCACATAGGACATTGAGCCAGCATGTAAAGCAGGTTTGGTGGCAGACTTCAAGCATTGCAAATCCAACTTCCCTAAGTCGTAGCTGGGTATCCTTCAGATTTCTCAAGAAAGTCCTTCTTCCTCCATTAAATTGAGAAAATCCTATTGCATTAAAAAAAAAAATCTGAGTATTAAATGTGATAAAATTGATGGCTACCTACTACATGCCAGAGCTTCAGATGTTAAATAGATAGTCCCAGATGTCTCTATCTTCTCACTGCAAACAAATCACTGAAAATGCAGTTACATATTACTTTGAATCACTGAGTTACACAATGCAGTTACATACTACTTTGAACCAAAGGGTATTAATTGGACTGTTTTGACTGCTTCATTCTTTTTACATTTCCTTCCTTTGCGTTAATAAGAAAAGTGAGTTGTAAAGTGACTTGAAGCTGAGGATTAAATGTGGTAGCTTTACAAAAGTGGAAAGCATCAGAGACAAATCCAGATATCAAACTAATTTGGTATAATCGAGCAGACTTTATAATACCAAATCATCATATACCAAACAAATAGATCTGATTTTATATGATCATTTAAAATAAAATAATGAAATGAAAGTGAAAGAACTCAGCAAATCAGAGTGCACTTTAGTTTTCTCTGCATTATAACATGCATGTTTGACTCAATACGATTCATTTAAAGGTGGATTTATGCTAATTTCCTTTACCGACAGAGCTGTGTATCATCCACTTACTTCTTCAGTAACTTTAACGGATCTCCCTGACTCTTCACTCCAATAAAAACTATTACTACCACCATCTAAGTGTTTTTCTAACTCCAAATCTTAGGAGCTATTTTCTTTCCTTGTGTCTCCTCAGCTCCACATCCAAACATGTTCCCTCAAGTTCAGCTTCAGAATATATCCCAAAGCCATACACCCTGCTTTAGTTCTTGCAACAGACTGTAAAGCCGTATCCGATGTTTCTTTAGCGGGACTTGGTTTGAAATTACTCTGAAATCATTGACCACATCTCTGAGTTTGAATTGTCTGCCTCCTGGGGTCACATTTAGTTAGTAACCTGTGGTTTATTCTTTGCCTATTCTCTTGAAATGAAAAATATTACGGGTGGAGCGTTGGCTCAGAAGTTAAAGGGTTTATTGATCTGTAAGTGGAACCAATTTCCTATTAACACAATCAAGGAGCTCACAATTGCCTTTAATGTCAGGTCTACGGGATCAGAGGCCTTCTGGTCTCTACGGGCATCTGCATTCCCTTGAGCACACAACCATACCATAATACACATAATTAAATATAAAAATAAATATTTAAAATACAAATTCCAGGGACAACAGAGGAAATAATAAATCATTGTATATTAAATGAACAAATGCCTGAAGGAAACAATTATCTTCAGTTTGTTTCTCCAAAGAATGGATTTTAGGCTTTGTGATGAGTAGATTGACAGCTATTTATGAGAACTAAGTAAAATAGTCTGTATAGAACTAGCAAGGGATAGGCATATGTTCTCTGTGTGTGCATTTATCAGTATGAGTATGAACACAGAAGGCTAGAAGCCTTCCTCTATCTGCCTCCATCCTCTCAGTGCTGGGTTGATACGTGCATACTACAGTGCCCAGCTTTTTACCTGAATCCTGGCGATTTGAATTTAGGTCCTTCTTCTGTTCTTGCATACCAGGCAGTTTTCAAATTGACACATTGAGCCATCTTCCTAGCCCTGATGGATATTTGTGTTGGAAACAGTGTTTTTCTTTTATTTAATTCCTGGTGAAGGAATTTGTAAGAGATATAATTTTTTTCTCTCTCTTTAAATGACCTAACAGGTGCATTTTTTCCAATTTTATCATGTGTATCTCTGGATTAGGAACAGTTGAGGCATCTCAGATATTTCTACAATGGTATATTTAGAAGTAAAATAAACCACTTTTATAATAAATGTCATGTTAATGTATCTGAAGTGATCTGGGCATCATGAATCTCTCTGCTGCAGTCTTGTTTTCTCAATGAAGCCCAGCAGATTGCAGGGACTGCTTCAAGACAGCCCAGAGAGAAAAACTTAGGACTCTGTTAGGCAAATAATCACAGACTTTTAGCACTGAAAGAGAACATAGATGTCATTAACATCTATGATTTTTTTCTTATTCCCAGAAGTTGAAAGCAAAAAATAATACTAGCTTGCCCAATTTCTTACAAGTATATTTAGTAACCTCTTAGCCATGCTGATAGCAAAAAAAAAGCTTCTATTTGCAATATCCTGGCCAAGAAAACAAGTAATTGATTTAAAAGACACAGCTGGGTAAAAACAATAAAAACCATAAAATTTGGTGCTATTTATACTATCATTTAAAAATTAATCAGATTCTTGGGACAAAAAAGCCACTACAGTCAACCCATTTGCTTACATATCTTTTCTGTTGGCTACTTTCTGTTGTTTTAATCATGAAGCTAAAGACATTGAAAAACAAAGTGTAGTGTGGGGCCTGAAGACACTACAGAATGGATTGGTGAGCAGATGTCTACAAATCACTGAGAACTACATTTGTGTACACTCATGGGGCTTAGGCATCCCTATCTTGGCAATGGGAGACCCCAGGATGCTGGATTTCTGCAGAATAAAACACTCTTTGTGTTTAC
Source organism: Arvicanthis niloticus (assembly GCF_011762505.2). Classification (NCBI taxonomy): domain Eukaryota; kingdom Metazoa; phylum Chordata; class Mammalia; order Rodentia; family Muridae; genus Arvicanthis; species Arvicanthis niloticus. Next base: position 64,035,646 of record NC_047672.1, on the reverse strand, counting down.
ATACTATTTGAGTTCAGACTATCATTCTTTGAAGAATCATGGATCCTTACAATGATCCTGCTCCTGGAATATTAGTTACGTGGGTTAACTGAAACACACATTCTCAGATTCTTAACTTATGTCAACAGAGCCACTTTCAGTATGTTGGTCCCAGTAGTGCTGACAGACTCAGAATTGGAAGGAGATGCACACAATGAATTTCAAGAGTAGGTTTTACTCCAGTATCCACACTGGCTCCTGCCACATGCTTCTTTTTATCTGGACAACCTTACTGTCAGCATTAAGCCTGAAGGAGCAATATGCTTTCTATTTGGTTTTGTGGTTGTATTTTGTATTGGTTGAAATATGAGTGTCCACGCCTATGGTATTGTTTACACCTGACAGTTATTAAGGAAACAATGCTTGTAGGTGGTGGAGATGCAGGGTGACTTTGTGAATTGCTAACAGAGCATGCTATTTTCCATGAAAAGATGTCATAAAGTTTTCTCTCTCGTAGGTCAGAGAAGTGGTATGGAATAAGAAGGGAAAGTGGCAGGTTGTAGTTGACATTGACGGTACTTCTCCATTTATTCAGGTTTGCTGTCTATTATTTGTGCTTGTTGTATGTCAAAAGCTTGTATAAATCTATGTATCCAGAACATCCAGCCCAAGTTGAAACCTAGTGTTCCTAGCCCGTGACAATCCTGTAGTGTGAATATACTCCACTGTTATCTTTATTTTTATTATTTTAAATAATATAACTTATATTATCTTATATTAGTTTACTACATAATTACATCCTTTTCTAATTTAGTCTATCCACTCTGCCATCTCTTTGTATATTATAGGGATGCAGTTGCTGTCTTATTCATCCTCATTACTGATTGTGAATTTTGCTCTTGCAAAATTTACCTATTCACTGAAAGATAGAGTATCAGTAATTCATGAACAAGTATTCGTGCTTCCACAGTCACTTGCGAACATGTGCAGAGTGCTGAAAAATTGCAATCGCTTGAAGCCAACATCCCAGATGACATCAAAGAAGGCAGTCCTCTGAATTTCCTGTCTTTGTTCTCAAACTGTTGACAAGGGTCTTTTTGAGGTCTTTTTAGAATCATGTTTTTCGAATTCTTTATGCTTTTCAATGTAATGTTTCAGTTTAAAGGCCATCAACAAGAAAAGTGTTGAAGAGCTAGCCTCTGTCTAGGATCAAGAAAATATAGGATGCATCCTACTGACAAAGCCTGTGAACTGGGTGACTGTGTTCAAACCCAAAGTCATAGAGAAGGCAGTGAGATTACTGCTAAGCAGTGAACAATAAAACACATAAAGCAATAGTAGCACCCATATAATCTCTGGCGTTCACACTTATTTTTTCATGTACCTGTGGGAATTCAGACAAGAAATGTATGTACATGTAGCTGGTGAAAATATACATCTCCTTATAAGCCTCATCCCTTAAGGATTAGACAAGTTGATTTTCAGCAAATGCAGCTATCAGTGATGTGGGTCTCTTCGTCTACTGAAATTTTCATTTCCCACAAGACCTACACCATCCCATTTGTTTCTAATTTTCCACAACACATTACAACTACTGGGAGCAGCCATGTCTTTAATTACCATGCTCTGTGTATGGGGGAGACTGCTCAGAGAGGGGGGAGACACTCCCAGGATGAAAGATTGAGGAAAGAATGCCTTTGAATTCAGAGTTCAGTTGCATTGTTCTCTTAATCATGAGATTAAAGATGGGGACAAACAAGACCTAATAAGGAGCCTGGAAACAGTGAGAAAATGGTGGTTTGCACATATTTAAAGGTTACCGAGAATTACAGAGGGGAAAGCAAAAGCTGTGCCTATTATCTATGTGGAAATGGCTCTAAAGTGTTGCTGCCACCCATGAGCAGCAGGGGTGGGGGGTGTTCTTGTCTCAAAAAAGAATTAAACTGGGAGAGCAGAGCACTCAGCCTTTGCTTGCCATCTGCTTCTTCTGGGCTTTCTTACTTAGGAAAGGACCCTGGGAAACTCCCCTCCTGCCCCAACCACCCCCCACCCCCCACTCCCGACCCCACTAAGTACATTCCCAGCCATCAGTTTAAAGCACTTTCAGTTTTCCCAGAGTCGTATTCAGGTGACAGAAATTTCTAGTTTGATCACAGCCATAATATACATTAGATCAAGCTTCTTAAACCAAACTCCATACTACAGAGCCCAGAGTACTCAGATCAGCAAAAGTCACCAAGTAATCTTATCTGCCCAGCACTCTAGTGGACACAAGGGCTTGTTTCAAAGTCTAGAAGATGAGGAGCAAAAATGTTTCATTGTGGAAGGTTTTGTTTTTTTTCTCTTTTCTCTCTCCTATTCAGCACACAAACACATGGGATCAGTTCGTTTTCACAGAGATTTTCAAAGAACATATTATGTGTAGAAATCATGAACCTATTTATTAAAAACAGAGAATGAGGAAGAAAAACATTAAGTATTTCCTCATCATTAGTATATATTATTAATTTGTGCTATTTGAAAGACTGTCTAGAAGCATCCAGCCTAAATGTCGTACCATCTTCAAATCTTTTCTGCCTGACAAGCTTCTTTCTCAGCACTAGGAGGCAACTTAGAGAATCCCCAAACCAAAACCAGATTGAATGTCTTTGACTTCAAAATTCACATTGTTGTTTTAATCATGAAGTTAAAGACATTGAAAAACAAAGTGTAGTGTGGGGCCTGAAGACACTACAGAATGGATTGGTGAGCAGATGTCTACAAATCACTGAGAACTACATTTGTGTACACTCGTGGGGCACCACAGTGAAGCAGACAGCCTGTTGTCTTTTTTTTTGAATGCAAGGTTTCTTGTTTACCCTTCACAGCACAGGGAAAGAGAAGCAAAGGAATTCACAGCAAATGAATGTAACAACCTAATGATCTGTCTGTAAATGGTGGGACAAGTGAGTCATAAGAACTATTTCCCAGTGCACAGCAATCCATGTGGTGCATGCCCCCTGGTGAGGAAAGGGCAGTGAGGAATCAATGGAAGCTGACTCTGAAGCTGCTGCTCCTTGAAAACAATGAAGCTACCTGATCACAGCCTCAGTTGCACTTACCAAGGTTAACTATGGTGCAGGTCACTTTACAGTAACCCTAGTCAGAGCCAGGCCAGAGGCCAGAGGTCCTGGTGGGAGATGTGGTCATCAGAAGGGTCCTTTCCTGCTAGCTTAGGGGACTCCTATTCATTGAGGTAGGTTGGTTGAACCCTTAGTTGAACCTTCTGGAGCCTGGGTTTTGTAGCCCTTGAGAAGCTCATTCCTTCTTTGCAAACATTTTTTGCTTCCTGTTTCTGATCGGTGCAGGCCACGGGCTCCAAGAGTTTTGGAGTGGTTAAACCCAGGTAATCCAAGTGGTTAAACCCAGGTAATCACTTCTGATGGCAACAGTTCTGAGGTAAAGTGTTGCTCAGGAGTGCCTCTATTTTTGTTTTATATATTTTGAGTTTTAAATGTTCATACACTTAACTGTTTTAACTGAGTGCATTGGCTGTTATACCATAAAAATACAGACACAGCATGATGACCTGCGGGTTAGGGTATTAATACTATTCATAATTTGAATTTATAATTGTTTTCTCAAAGTAAAATAATGACGTTTAAACTAGTGATACTAGTTATTATACTCATTTTCGTTTTCCCTTAGAAAGAAGCGAGAAAGGGAAAGGCTAAAATATAACTTTCTAACAGTTTTGAGTTTTTGGAGGATGATATAAAATTAACATCAGTGATAACTCAAATCCATAGCTTTTCAGAACAGAAACACTAGGGGTGATGAAGAAAGATTGTAATTTCAAAGCTTTGACATTCCATCAATCTTGCAGAGTTGCAGAAATTAACCATTCGTGGTGGGGGTTTATCATTAGAATGAAGAAAAATTTCATGGGTGCTCTTTTCTTTTCGTGATGTACAATCAGTAGAGTTACTGCATACTTTCTCCTTTTTAATGAAATACCACTACTACTACCAGTAGTAGCAGCAGCAGTAGTACTTATTAATTTTTAAGTAACAGAATTTTTGTGAGAAATGAAGTGATATATGATAAGGTTGGTTTTTTGTTTTGTTTTAGTTGGTTGTTGTTAACTTGACACACACTAAAGGTATTTGGGAAGAGAAACCTCAACTGAAACAATTCTTCTACCAGATTGCCTGTAGAAAAAACTGTAGGGTACTTCTTGATTGGTATGGCAAAGGAACACATCCAAAGACCTTCCAGGTTGGTGTGATCCAGTTGGAATGACACACCTTTCATCCCTCTGGCTGAAAACCAGACATACCCTTGGTACACACCTTTAATCCCAAACATTGTAGGTAAGGTTAATTTGAAGAAGGAAGTACTCATGTTTGAAAGTGAAGCCTAATTTCCAGGCAGATAAAGTGAAAAATTGGAACAAAATTTGAAAAAAAATGTGTCAGAGATAGAGTAAGCCCAACTCCAAGTCTCATCAGAACAGTTCAGGAAAGGGATGCAACGTAAGACAGCAACACACACACACACACACACACACACACAGAGCAGGAGAGAGACAGAGGGACTGATGAGACAGAGAGACACACAGAAAGAGACAGGGATAGAGAGACAGAGACAGAGACAGAGAGAAAGCTGTTCTTTAAGGCATTTTCCCAGAGTCAGGATGTAGCTGAGATGGAACAAGCCAAACATTGGAAGGGTCAGGTTAGAACAGATTGCCAGAGTTAATTGGAGGCCAAGCAGAACAATTCAGTCAGAAGCCAAGAGAAGCCAGTTTGAATCAGTCAAACTGGAAAATTAGTCATCTTGGAATATTAGATTATACAGAGTATAGATGCTTCCATGCCTAGGCCTAGGGATAAAACAGAGAAAGAAACACTGAGCTCAGCCCAAGCCATGTATTTGTAAAGTTTAGGTACAGCTCTCATCTATCATCTTATCCGTTCATCCTTTCATACCTTTATGATTAGTGTGAGAAGGCTCAACCCACAGTGGATTTCACCATTTTAGAGTTAGAACAAGCCAGCAAGCAGCACTCCTCCATGGCTTCTGCTTTGTTTCTGCCTTGAGTTATCTTTGTGGCAGAATGTGACCTAAGTGGTGTCAGATGTAATAAATTGCTTCCTCCTCAAGTTGCTTCTGATGTGTTATGTTATGAAATCACTAGAAAACCTGATAAAGACACCAATTGTATGAAATCTGCAACTGCTTATTAGCAATGAATGTTGCTTATATAAAAGATACATCTAGATTCCCCAGAAATAATCTGTGATCTTTTTTATCCTTTATGACACATTCATTGAGTTCTATGTAGGCTTGAACTATAGAACATTTCACAAAGGTGACGCTACATGCTCACATAGGAAAATGAGCTATGTTAATAGAAAATTATTGATAATGAAAACAATTGACAAGCTATTGGTGCCATTTATGATGTCCATTCAAGGTTCAAAATCATTGTCTGTAAAGGGTCATAGAGCAAATGCTGCAGGCTCTGGCAGCCATTTGATTTTTGTCACCAGTGCTACACTCTACTGATACAGTGGGACAGTACTGAAAACAGCCATGGAGATGTACTAAATGGGGGTAGCAGTGTTTCAGTAGAGCTGTTTACATTTTCCCAGGGACCACAATTGACCCACACCTGCACTGAGTACAGAGAGTAGAATAATGTCCAAAGCCTTACTGCCAGTATTAGACTGATTCAAAGAAAGATGTCCAAAATCCTACTGTAGATTAGCCAAATTTGGAATTCTACTGGGAAATGAATGACTTTGTTTAGTTAACTTTTATTCAACGTAACTTAATCTCAACTCTATTTTACCTAGGAGAAAAAGGTATACAAGGCCCAAGGTCTGCTAGCTGAGGAGCAAACGTGGATGAACATTAAGTGGTTATTGTAGTTCGAGAAAGTTAAAAGAGAACAGAAAGTCTTTAATGTTCCACTTAGAATGATCAAAGGATTGGAAGGATCTCTTCATGAAGATATACATAAGTAATTAAGATCCTGTAAGCTGAAAAAGAAAGCTGTGTCTGAGTTTATCAGAGGTAACTTCGGAGCTGCTAATAGACTACATCTGGTTATTTATATACTCAAGACAGCTTGGAAAATCTCCTGTTTAATTTCTTCTTGACCATTAAGAAAATGTCAGAAACAGTAGTTTACCAGGAACAGAGATGAAAATCCTTAAAATGTACATCTCTGATCAGTAATGGTTCACATTCTCATTAATATATATATATATATATATATATATATATATATGTTTTACTTTGCAATTACTTTTCCTAAATGAACTGTATTCAATTTTTTCATTTAATATGACAGAATATATGTTTATGCTGTAAGTTATACAATATCAATTCTTTTTAGTTTAATAAAAATTTTCCAATACCTTGAGTTTCCAATACAACCTGGAACCCTTTGGTGTATTTCTTTTTTAGTCTACACATTTTGAAAGTACAAACAGCCGGGTCCCAATCCTTATCTTTTTTTCTACTAAATCTTCCCTTGACTTTGAGTCAAATTTACATTTTCACAAATTATCATTATCTCTGATCACAGATAGTATACCTTCCTAATTCCTAACTGCATATTAAATATTGTCACCTTTACCTCTTAGAAAACATGTCCTCTGTGTAGTAGAGGTAACCATGACTGCTGTAAAAACAAAACCAAACAAAACAGCTCTTTTTAGCTTCCCTGCATCCTGACATCATCTTCCTGCAGAAGGGTTCATTCCATATACCATCCTTAGTGCAAACTCACCAATAATCCTGATTCTAAGAAACACAAGAAAGAAATACATAACTTACATTGATTAACAATGAATGAGACCTGGATGATTGATTCTCTTTAGAATACTCTGAGTTTGACAATACTAGTTTTAGTATCTTAAGATATGATGTCTGATTATTTGATGTGACATGTTCCTTTTTCCCTCTCTCTCTTTCTCTAGTCTTTTCATCTCTATTTTATAAATACATTGTAATAAATCAGTAACTCACTTCTAAGAAAAGTAAGTATTCCTCCTAGCAGCAAAAGTACAACTAAAAACATCCATATTTCTTTAAACCTTTGTTTGGTTAATACTGGAGATGAAACCCAAGGCCTAATGCATGAGAAGCAAGCACTCTATCACTGAACAACAATATATCTGAGGCAGAAAGAATATATTTAACATCCAAAATAAAAGGAGCCAGAAGACTGCCCAAGCTGCAGTTACAGAGTTGTCTCTACTCAACTGAGCCATTCCAAAGATAAGTATACTTGTTACCAGACCTTCAAGTGATTTTGATTATTTTACATTTTAATTTGCAGGAATTAACATATACAATTTATTTATCCATTCAACCCATTGTATTATGATTATCTTGAAAGTTTGTTCAACAAGTTAAGTAACACATCCAAATTTCCTTCAATAACATTCCATTTAATGAGCATGGCCTTAACAATCCATGAAAAGCAATTTATATACAAATAAAAAATCTATCACATAGGTGCTATGCGTACATAGATACCAATACAACAACAAAACAACAACAACAAAAACCCAACACATTGAAACAATTTCTTCCATTTATCTGAGTTTGTTACAGTTAAAATGATAATTTTTAAGTGTGTTTTTTTTAATAAGTAGCACAGTTTTTAGTGCTAGTAGTTATGGGCACCCAATATATTGACTATGAAAACAAATATAATTTTTCCCTCTCTCTTTTTTATTGAATATTTTCTTTACATTTCAAATATTATTCCTTTTTCCTGGCCCCTGAAACTCCCTATCCCATCCCTTCTCCTCTATTTCTATGAGGGTGTTCCCCCACCCACTCACTCACTCCCACCTTCCTCCCTGGCATTCTCTACACTGGAGCATCTAGCCTTCACAGGACCAAAAGCTTCTCCTCTTACTGATGCCTGACAAGGCCATCTTCTGCTACATAGGCAGCTGGAGCCATAGGTCACTCCATGTGTACTCTGTGGTTGGTGGTTTAGTCTCTGGTAGCTCTGGGGAGGACTGGTTGTTTGATACTGTTGTTCTTCTTATGAGGTTGCAAACCTCTTCAGCTCCTTCAGTCCTTTCTATAACTCTGCCATTGAGGACTCTGTGTTCAGTTGGCTGTGAGCATCCTTCTTCGTGTTTGTCAGGTTCTGGCAGAGCCTCTCAGGAGACAGCCGTATTAGGGTCTTGTCAGCAAGCACTTCTTAACATCTACAATAGTATCTGGGTTTGGTGACTGTATATGGGATGGATCCCCAGATGGGGCAGTCTCTGGATGGCCTTTCTTCAATCTCTCCTCTACACTTTGTCTCTGTATTTCCTTCTGTGAGTATTTTGTTCCCCCTTCCAAGAAGGACTGAAGCACCCACATTTTGGTATTCCTTCTTCTTGAGCCTCATGTGGTCTGTGAATTGCATGTTGGGTATTCCAAGCTTCTGGGCTAATATCCACTTACCAGTGAGTGCATACAATGTGTGTTGTTTTGTGTTACCACACTCAGGATGACATTTTCTAGTTCCATCCATTTGCCTAAGAATTAGATACAGAAGAAACACTACCCAATTCACTCTATGAAGCTACAATTATGCTCATACCTAAACCACACAAAGACACAACAAAGAAAGAGAACTTCAGACCAATCTTTATTATGAATATCGATGCAAAAATACTCAATAAAAGTCTCACAAACTGAATCCAAGAACACATCAAAACAATCATCCATCATGATCAAGTCGGCTTCATCCCAGGGATACAGGGGTAGTTAAATATATGGAAGTCCATCAACATATTTCATTATATAAACAACCTCAAAGAATAAAACCACATGATCATCTCAGTAGATGCTGAGAAAGCATTTGACAAAATTCAACACCCTTCATGGTAAAAGTCTTGGAAAGGTCAGAAATTCAAGGCCCATACCTAAACATACTAAAAGCAATATACAGCAAACCAGTAGCCAACATCAAACTAAGTGGAAACTCGAAGTAATTCCACTAAAATCAGGGACTAGACAAGGCTGCCCACTCTCTTCCTACCTATTCAATATAGTAATTGAAGTCCTAACCAGAATAATTAGACAACAAATGGAATTCAAAGGGATACAAATAGGAAAGGAAGAAGTCAAAATATCATTGTTTGCAGATGATATGATAGTATACTTAAGTGACCCCCAAAATTCCACCAGAGAACTCCTAAACCTAATAAACAACTTCAGCAAAGTGGCTGGATATAAAATTAATTCAAACAAATCAGTAACCTTCCTCTACCCAAAGGATAAACAGGCTGAGAAAGAAATTTGGGAAATGATATCCTTTACAATAGTCATAAATAATATAAAATACCTTGGAGTGAATCTAACCAAGCAAGTGAAAGATCTGTATGACAAGAACTTCAAGTCTCTGCAAAAAGGAATCGAAGATCTCAGAAGATGGAAGACCTCCCATGCTCATGAATTGGCAGAATTAATATAATTTTTAGTTTTAAGATGTTCAGAAATGTTAGTTGCTAAATATGTGGAACTCACAATAAGATTTACAAAAGTCTTATGTCTTATGTACAATGTCAGTATGGATAAAAAATAAGAAAGAGGTTAGCCCCAGCTCTGAGCCATCCCTTGGGGAGGAGGGAGGAAGTATTACTCACATTTATGAAAGGATGCTTCAGGACCTTTTTGTGAGATTCCCCTGCCTCTACACTATGGAAAGCCACATGAGGAAGAAAGAAGTCTCCAGGGTAACTTCAGATTGATCTGCAGGATAAAAAAGGAATATTGCATTAGGCAACATTCTATTTCCCAAGGACTTTGGTGTGTGTAGACATATCGTTCATTTTTCTTCTCACTGAATCTTGAGCTTTTAAAAACAGACTAGAGCAAATGCCAGCCACCGTCTCATAACTTCTTGGAAATATTTTTAAAGCTTCCTAGGAAACTATTTTATATGTACATGATGGGCACAAAAACATGAATTATTAGATTTGAAGTCATACAGTCCTTCCTCATATTGATGATAGTATTGTGTTTTTAAGGAACACATTGATATTGCTTAAATTTTACTGTAGATTTCAAAAGACATTTTTTTAAAACAGGATTCAGGCTGAAAATTAATATTAATGCTCTATATCATTATACCACATTAAATAGAGCATTGGCTATTATTTAGCATTTTTTTGTATTTTGATGGGAAAATCAAGGAAAGGTAAGGGAACATTTAGTCTTAGTCATCATATTCTCTTAGTATTTAAATATTATAATAATTCATTTTATAAGTCATTTGAGAAATTATGAAATCTAAGAAAAATGTAGCTCTAAAATATGTACTCTGAACTTGGGAGAGTGATAATTAATAGTTATAGACTTCATACAAATTTATATCATGATAAATTAACAGCATTATTAAAGATGTATATTAATACCATGTTTTCTATGAACAATTCAAAGAATATAAAGAACTTTGCCTTTGCTTTTGTAAAACATGAACACACACACACAAACAGGCATACTTAAAATTATATAAATACAAATTAATTATTTAACCAATTTAAATATGTAGAGACATGAAGTAGATTCATTTTTGTCCTTATGTAAATTGCTTTAGGCTATTCAATTCATTTTTATGCAGACTTTATCAGAAATCTCTTTACATAAACTAAACTAAAATGTATTTGAATTCCTCATAATGTGCTGTCAATCACTAATTGAATCCACAGCTCTATATGAACATCTACATAGTGTAGTATGTTTGTCTGAGACCACAACATCCCCAAAAGTATCATTCTTAATAATATCTGGATGCATATTCTCATCATAGACTAACAACTTTTGAGTGAAAAGTGAGCACCTACTTACTATACTGGGTCATGGTAAAATATCATCACAATTAAGATTTCTAAAACAGTCATTTTTTAGCACAGAGATTCTAAATACACACATTTCATTTCTCATGCTATTTACTAATTGTTTAAAATGTAAGACTACTAATAATTATTCACATAGGAACCATTTCATTTTAAATGCTTCTATTCAGCTCTCTCACCATTTGGGGACTTTGCCAAAAGATCTTAAGTACAGACCAATAGCTTCACATACACAGACTACCTAAAAAGAGCATACAAAAAAACCACAAGCATGTTTTTCTACTCAAGGAATTGTCAGTTCTGGGTGGGAGGGAAGTTTAATTGCTTTTGTTGTTTTGTGTTGCCCTTTTAAAATGTGGTTATTGTTTAAAATGTGTACCATGTACCTATCATCTGTAACAAATGTAGTATATTGTAAAAAAATGTGGTAAATGCCATAATTGGGACTTATTTTGAAATGTCAGTTTTGCAACTACTTCATTCTGAGACCCAAATGTTCTTGATTGTATTGAGTCAACATGAGGAATATTTGACCTGAAATGTAAATGCCATTCTCAATACAAATTATATAAATGTTATGAATATTAATTTCAGAAAGACATATAAAATGAATTTTCACCTCATTTTCATATAATTGATTAGTTGATTTATAGGAAGCCTTTATTTAGTTAATTCTGAAAATTACGTTTCATGGATATTGCATTCATTTTAGAGTACAGAAGTCTATGGTTAGAGCTCTCATCCATAACAAAAGTTAGTAAATGGCAGAACTGTGGCTTGACATGATTTTTAAAATAAAATCTGTATCTATCATGCATTCTGTTTTCTCATAATATTGCCTAGGAGGTAACAATTTTTTTCCATTTTTATTGTTTTTTTTTTTTTGACATTTCAAATGTTATCTCTCTTCCCAGTTTCCCCTCCACAAGCCTCCTATCCCCTTCTCCCTTCTCCTGACTCTATGAGGATGCTCTGCCACCTGCCCACCCACTCTTGCCTCAGCACCTTAGCATTTCACTACCCTGCATCACTGAGCCTCCAGAGGACCAAGGTGCTCTTCCTCCAGTGATGCCTGATAAGGCAATCTTTTGCTACGTATACAGCTGTATACAGCTAGAGCCATAGGTCCCCAGATGTGTACTCTTTGGTTAGTGGTTTAGTCCCTGGTAAACAATTTTTTTACCATGGGAAATAACCCATTTTTGAATGCATTAGAGAAATAGAACAGCATATAACATTCATAAAATGAATGCCTATGGTAAAGCTCAGGGAATGTATGTTAAGCATTATGGAGGGTCTAGCTTTTGCGCTCTGGACATCAACATGGTTACCTTTGGGAATTTCTAATTCAGTGTTGACTGCTAAGCAATGGTTGAGTTCCCCAAGCCTAAGTCCATGCTTGGACAGTCTTTCTGACTTCCCTCATCCTTTCAAGTCAGAGCTTCCATAGTCCTTGCTAATACTATTGTGTGAAGGCCGTATCTACAGTAATACACATCTGATTGGTAAGTGTCAATCATACACCTCAACTGGAATAAAAGCACACTTTAAAAAAAAATTACCCCATTAAAGGGTTTAACACATATCAGTGGTGCTTCAGATATGCAATAAATTGTATTTAAAGTAATTGTTGCCAGTACATACTAAAGCTAGCTGTCTATAGCTTCAGGCTGAAAACCCACAAATTTTTCCTTTCAGTTGTTTCAAAATGAAATTCATTCTGGGTCACTGGTTTCTCTCCAAGGGTCTCCACTACTAGCCTCGAGAACATACAACTTTTAAAAATAAATTTCTCAATATTTCTTCCTAATATTTAAAACATATTGTAGTGGGTAGTCCTTCTGTATTTTAAATTTATTTTTTATTTTATGGGCGATAGTTTTGCCTACATGTGTGTCTGTTGGATCCCCCGGAAAGTGGAGTTGTGAACTGCTATGTGAAAGCAGTTGTGAACTGCTATGTGGGTACTGGGAATTGAATTCAGATCTAGTGCTCTTAATCACTGATCCATTTGTCCAGCCCCTTGTTCTTCAGTTTTAAATGGTGGAAGTGAAGGGTTGGCTAACACGTATAATGATATAATTCACTAGAAGTCAGGTAGTGGTGTTCTAGACGGAACAGAGTGTGTTGATTAAAGATGCTAATCGCTCTTAACATTCTCACCACAATAAAATGTAAAATATTGACCACAACTGACACAATAATTACTCTAACTTAAGCACTGGATGCAATTAATGAAATGTCTTGCCAAACCCAATAAGCAGTTATGATCTGTTAATTACAAATAAAATATAAGTCTACATTCATTGTACACTTAAAACTCGGGTAGCTCAAGCAGGGAACGTCAATTGTCATAAACCAAGGGGCAATGAGAGAGCAAAGCTCTTGGCTCCCGACCTGGGCTGACTGTGAATAACAGCTGACGCGTGTATTTGCTTATTATACAAATTCTTCAGACTTACCAGCCTACATTGAATTCCTTGCTATTTGTTTTCTTGTTCTCTAGTAAGTAGAAGGAAACCCACAAGTGTTTACAGTCAAATTCAGAAGTCCTCTATCACTTGTTACAGGAAACTGATAGATAATACTGTTAGAAAAATATGAAAAATGGTTTAGGATTCAAATGAGCTTTGCCATTATAAACTTGGGAAGAGTTCAGGGGAAGCACTAGGGTCTTTATCCCCCTGATTGCTCCTCATGTGAGTTGAAGTCTAAGCATTTAGCAACAAAGCAGTTGCTTAGCCTTACTATCAGGAAACCTGAGAGTCTGTATCCCTAGATTTTGCTAACAGATGTGTTACACTCACTGGCCCTTTCTTCTGTCACTTCTTTTGGAACAGCTTCATCATGTGAAATGCTGAATTACAAGAAATATTTACTAGTAGACACCATGGTTGTAGATGTTTCTGAGAAACACCACACTAATTCCTTTCTGTTAGCAATTAGGTTTCCAGAATCCACAGACCTTTTCTGTGCTTTTTTTCTGCCCAATTATTTTCTTCTCAGGAATCTTAACATTGCTTCCATCTTCCATCAGTGTCTGTGTCCTACTGCTCTCTGTAGTATCCCTGATACATTTCTCTTGTAGCAGGAGTTCATAGATCATTCAACAAATACTTATCATACAACAAATACTTACTTAAGTACTGGTAAGGATATATATATATATATATATATATATATATACACATATATATGTATATATATAATAATTTAGGGAAAGCTTATATATGGATCTAAATATTAAATAAAATTATTATATAGTTTTAACACTCCAGGAGATTTGGTAAGAAACTATAAACAATTTTAATAAGGATTACAAAATATAGGTGTGCCTTTAAAGAAAGTATCAGCCCTAGCTACATTCCTTCCTGTTGATTCTGTTTTCAAGTCATTTTTCCTATTGTAGAATTGAAATGAATAAATGTCCATTTTATGAGGGTCCTAAGGACCAGTTCTCTAAACTTATATATGTTTATATTTGATCTATGACAGTGAGAGAAGATGTGGTTGGTAAAGTAGCCTTTCACACTGTTTCTTTAAATTACAAAGTCAGGGAGTGACAAGTGCCAGTGCTGGTGAAGTCATCCTTGGGTGAAAGATAAACAAAGACAATGTTTTCTATCAATGGTAATGATTTGGGGGGCATTTGGAACAGACCAGGCCATTTTTTTTAATTACTCATGCCATCCTCACAGCTATCTCCTGGAAAAGACTATTACAATGAGTATTTTATAGATGACAACATCAACACATATAAAAAGTTGTTAGCTTGCTAATGAAAATCCTGAGTGGTTCCAGCTTAGGTTCTTAGCCTCTTCCCCAGTGTCTTCTGGAATAAGAGGTGGCTTGAAAAGTGAGGGCAGTCACAGGTATTGGGGCCAGGAAACTCAGGGAATTTGGTTCAGTTCTTCCCATTAGGCTTGCAATCTTTAGAAAATTGAATGTAAGCTGTCCTATAGTGAACACATACTTCCCTTCTTTGACTAAAGACATTTGCGTGATGTGTAGCTTCCGGGTACAAGCAGTACCAAGAACAGCAGTAATGAATTTGCATCTTCTGAAGAGCACGTGAATCTTACTGGCATCTTTTCAATGTCTACATATGGGATGTGTCACATACAATGATAAGTGCATACCACAATGACTGAAGCATGGTAGCAAAACAGCTGCCTTGGAAGTTCATTTTGTCTCTTACCATCATCAAGCCATCAGGAATAGTTGGCATGATAGCCATATCAGAACAGCTGGACTATTTTAAAATGTTTTGATTTATCAGCAACTTCCCACTATTACTCCCTAGTTTGGGTATATTTATCTATTTGTGCATATAAATGATTACTTGAACATGAAATAGACAAGGAGACAATGTAAAAGAAATATGCTTAAGTAGATAGATGTTTAGACCTAATGCTTCTGGATGTAGCCGAAGCTCCAACTACATCTGGGATGTGTGTAGCTTTTAAATGAATTTGCTACTGGACACCAGAGTTGAGAAAGTCCAGATTAGCTAACGACAACTTCCTGCTGTTCTTTGATAAAACTTAACTCTGAGTCGACACATTTATTTTTTTATTTTTTTAATGTGGTTTCAGAATAGTAATTGAATCCTTCCCCTTAGAATATGAATCATTGATAAGTAAGCTAACATTTTATGATACACCACAGGTTAAAAGTTAATTAACAACAGCTTTCTGTTCAGGTAGTCACTCTAGGCAGAATAATTTATATGCTCTCACTTCCTTTTGTTAGGCAAGGAGGCACATGTATGCATGAAGTACAAACTCCTCCCATAACAGCTGAGTTCAAGTTTGTTTACTCATTTGCATTGAATTTTAGCTGTTTAGCTGAAATCACTACAAACATAAAAACAAACTGCCTTAGAGACACAATGGCTACATGCTTTGTTGTCAAAATATCGTTTGAAATCATGGAGCCATTGGCAAAACTGCTCTTCTGTTAGTGAATCCAAGGATGGATTATTGAAACAGATGTAATTTGTCTAAATTCATAATTTCTTTGCATTATTTTGTAAACTTACAAGAAGCAAGCCAGTAAGTAATAATACCATGTAATACTAAAAAAAAAAAAAAAAAAAAAAATACAAAATTACACATGCCCCTGTAGTTTTTTTTTTTTTTTTTTAAGTAAATAACAAAAAGATGGTGGAAATGTTTATTAAAGGGAAAGTATGCTAATGGCAAAAAATGGCATGTCAGTGCTTCATACATTACAAATATTATCTCATGTGCTGTGCTGTTGTTAACTGAACACCTTAGGGCGGTGGGCTGAGCTCATGTTTAGCAGTATGTATTATATATTTCTTTAAATTCATTCCAATTATTTCAATTATATTTGATAAGATAAATATGTAGCTTTTCATCTTAGGTATAGACATAGACTCAGCTATTTTATTCAAACCTAGATGCTTTGTCTCAACCTTAATTGAAGTTTCCTAAAGAAGCTTCTACTTCTTTTTGTCCATATGGCTGAGGTAAAGAGCTTTCTATCTCATCAAGACAACCCTGCTAAGCAATGTTTAATGTGCTATTTGCTGCAAATACTTCTGTCTTTTCCCCTTCTCTATCTGAAGTGTTTTCCAGTTCTGAAATGGAGCAGAACCCTGCATTTCACATCCTCATCGTGTACCTGATAGATTATTTTGTGGGGTAATTTCTAGACCCCTGTTTTGTGGGATCCTCTGGGTCATACTGTACTGTTTTATGATAAACAAGAGCTTTAATTGCCTATCCAAGTACCCTATAATAAATATACAGTTTGCTGGCTTCTTCCCTGTCACCAGTTCTTAATTCATCCCTGCTGTATTCATGTTGCCAAGAATTACTTGCAAAATAACAGATACGAATGAGTCCTGGTTTCTGGCTACCAATGAGGAAAACACTAATGAAGTTAAATTTCAATTTCTGTAAGGAAATTCTTAGAAATATTCCCATCCAAGTTATCAAAGACCCATGAAGTCTTTTGAAAATGACAGCCTCAGAAAGCAGTGCCTTCATGAGTTAATATATGTGCCTTTAAAACTTCTGTATTCCCTTGCCCTTCCCACACACATGGGCTGCATATCAAAAGGCAACCAAAACAGTTCTTGGAAAATTTGGCTTGATTGCACAAGAAACTTAGCTGTTGCTATGCATTCAGCATTTGGCCACTACTAACCTTGGCTAATTATCTTATCCTTAGCCATAACCCACATCTCTATTGCCAAGAATGTGAAGATAGGCTTCCTAGTGGAAGAGATGCCAAGCAATTGAGTGCTGGGTTTAATTCAGCATGTTTAGGGATAAACTTTTTTCAATAAATTTTAAATGTTTAACCTCAACTGGATGAATTGTTCCTTCTCCTTTGTTCTCATGAAATAGCTCCTGTTTATATATTCTTACATATGTTGAAATTAAGCAATATAACATTTCAAAATGCATACACATATAATACAATGGTTGCTTTCACTATATGAATGAACTCTACCAGTCTAGAGTGATAAGAAATTAATGAACTACACTGTGTTTGAATATCATGAAATTTAACAATTCTGAGGTCCTGTATTTTAATTTGAGTTACATTTCTTTGTGTAATGCAGATATGTAGAATATAGTCAGATGGAATGGATTTGTTCCACTGAACATTCTAGTGGTATATCAGTTACAAAAGATCTTAAATCAGATTTTTGTGAGTAATAAAATACATATAAACATCATTGGGAAAAAATGTAACTTCTATAAAATGTTACTAGTTTGCTACCTTGGTAAACAGAAGAAATGTGGGAATGATGAAAAGGAGAGGATTAAAATATCCCCATTTTGCTAAAAATAAACATGATACATATGCAAGTTATTCAAAATTTTGAACATCCATATAGATATTGAAATCTTCTTTCTCTGTATTGATAGCCTCCTAATCCACTTTTCCTTCTTGGTCAGATACACATGAATCTTGGTACCTGGGAGGTAGCTTAGCAGGTAAGCATTTACTTAACAGTCACAAGGCCTCACTTTGATGCCAAGATCCTAAGTACAATCATCATGTATTGTGCCATAAAAGGAAGGTAGTTAGTGCCATAATAAGAATGATACTCAGTGCTATTCACAGGCCTTCACATATAGGGGTATACACATGCACTGATACCCATATTGACATGAACAAATACACATTCAAAAACATAAATATACATACACCAAATAGTACTATATTTGAATGAACAATGAAATTGTTCTACACAGGCAATGGAATACTTGTCGGGCATGAATATAAAAATGTCTCCTCATTTCTCTCACCATGGAAGAACCTGGTGAGTTTTTCATTAATTAAAATAAAACACACAAAGAGAGAAAGACACACACTACACTGTCTAGCTCATTTGTTGATTTTGTAGAAGTTGAAAATGGAATAGCTAGTCTGTGAATATAAAATATTCTGTGAATGTAGACTATAGAATGCCTAGCTAGTTAACAAAAGCTGTAGAGATGAAGGAATGTGTTCACAATATAAAGATACTGTTAAGTATAAGAAATAAAATCTAGAGAGTCATTCTACAACTCCAAGACATTGTTTAGATTTATACTCTTAGGAATTTTACAGTTTAAGTTGAATTTTGCCTTGTCCCAGGACTACAGAGGTAGAGAGTTCTGAACTCTGGGCTAAATGGGCAGCCAGACTCGCCTCTATGTTCCAAGCCAGTGAGAGTCCTTGCAAAAAGAAATAAAAACATTAAAAGCATATGGGCCTCCAAAAACACATTCAACTGTTGCATACATGCATGCTTACCTTCACATATGTGTGTTCCCACTCCCCCCCACATATACAAGTAAATTTTGTACCACAATTAATTTCAATGTAGTACTATTTGATTTGTAAATAAATTTTCTGCCAAATAATTAACTAAAGATTTAATATTAACAAAATTGCAATCATTTAACAATGCCTTCTAATTTTTGAAAATATACACATTGGTGTTCTCTGTAAAGACTTCATTCTAAACCATAAGGTTTCACACCATCACACACTTAGCTTGTTGCTACCTCTGGTTTTCCCATTTTAATTTTTGACTAAATTATTTTTTTTCTTGCTTCTATGATTAAAACCAGAACAAATAAACCCCTGGTAGAAAATCAAGGATATTGTTGTGAAATTTCATCCTAAATTTAACAACAAATATTGTTATGATATTAAAAGTAACATTTAAGATCATAAAAATTTTAAATTAAACCTTGAATAAAGTCAATTATTTACTGTAAGCTAAAGTGTTATTTCCACACCTGTGTTCAAAGCAGAAGTATCTCCCATATGCGCAAGTTGGAAGCAACGCAAAACACAGAAGAATACATAAGTATAGCCTGGTATACTGGAATATTATTCAGTCTTAAAGAAAAAGTTTACATTATAAAACACAGACAAACTTAGAAAACACCAGGCCAAAGGGAAAAAGAACATCACATTTGTCTAAATACTGCCAATATGATATATTTAAATGAACCAAGTTCAGAGAAGGAAAATGTAGAATTGGGGCAGGGTGGCATGTGGAGATGGTGAAGGGGAAATTCTGCTGGTCAATGAGTAGAGTATTTTAGATTTGCCATAGGAAACTGTGATGACAAATTATTAATGTGGGCCACTTTGAATTATATAACTTTTATCATAAAAATGTATCCTCTAAGAAAACTTTTGAGACATTCCGTATGTAAAACTGTCTACTCACCATAGATCTTCAGATATCTTTGGTTCTCACTTCTCATGAAAAAACCTTCCCTTTGCAACAGATAGGGACAATTACAGAAAACCTCAATTGACCAAGATGCAGAGAACAAGAGATTGTGCAGTGTCTATTAATAAGATGCTACAACATAATACCTGTAGCTAAGCAAGTGGGATATCACACAAGTATGGGTGGAAAGATTATAAAAGCTAGAGGAACATGAAGTTTCCTGTGAAATTGTGTCTCCTAGAAATGTCAAAGAGGTTGCTCTCATAAAGTCTCATCAGCACGACTGCCTAAGTAATACGTGACCAAGAATGAAAACAATGGACATGCTATCATGGAAGGGAGAAAACTCAATGGAACAGTATGGGCAGCTGAGCCACACAGAGTGGAAAATATCATGTTCTGTAGAGAAGACCCCCTTCTTGTTGGCTATGCAATATCAAACATCAAGTGGCCAGTCCCAGGATCACATTATATATAATATTATACATACTGATCAGGTTGTACTTATTTAATAAAACATGCATTTATGTGTGGCTAAGAACAATTAAAGAAAAGAGGCAGTTACTTGGAGAGAGAGCAAGGAGTGTGCATGGGAGGGTTTGAAGGGAGGACAGGCATTAGGTAATTGAGCAAATTTGTTTTCCCAAAGGAAGATTCTGGTTGTATCACAATGTACAGAGCTTTAGGAGAACTGCAGAATATCTTGAAATCCTGAAAAACAGCTCCACAGAAAAACAACGAATAAGTGAACCCAAGAAAGAAATGAAGGGATATAATTTGTTGTGATAGGCAAATACTGGTTAGCTATCACTCTAACTTATTTATAGGTTGGCATAGCCATGGGAATGGCAAGAGAAAAGTTACACTGGCACTGACTTAAGATTGCTACTTATGATAATTCAATTTAAAAATTGCTTTCTCAGGGATATTTGAATCCAGCTTCTTGGAGGCCAATGAAGTGATTCAGATAATCTCATTAAGTGCCTGTCTACTCATCTTTTCCTTCGTGGGGCCCATAACAACTGTTCTGTCAACAAGGGATTTTGTGTACAAGGTTTCTCCATGAATTGCCTGCAGAATTCAGTGTGGTAATATGTTGGGACATACAACACATGTAGGTGTGTAAGATGCTATATATACATCTGGATTTCTACAGATATATTCTGTTTTTCAAGTACCAACAAAATTGGCCATGATTTACTGCCCTGTTGCTTGGAATAAAATATTGTATACATTGCTTTCCATTATTATTAAAAAAGAATGGCAGATTTCAGAGAGGTCAATATCAGTCACACTGGATAAGGACAAGGCTTTCTGTTACAGCCAGTTTAATTAACAACTATCTTTGTATTCCAATGGGGTTTCTCCTCTTTTTCAAAAATTATATTCTACTCTATTACAAGAATCTCTTGTAACACACTGCTAAGGAACTCAAACACATAATACTATTCAAAATTTTGAGAATTTCCTTTAATGGTCTTATTTTTTAATAAAAATGTATTTTTTTTGTTGTAAAGGAAAACAAATATTTTAATGAATAAATTCCTGACTCTCTATTTTTTCTTAATAGTTAATATTATGAGGAAAGTGAGAGTATGCCAATAATGTTAAAAATCTAGCTGAACCAATCCCTGACACTATTAATGATGCTCTCTTAGGGTTGCGGACAAAAGCCTAGCATAACTAATCATACTCTGAGAGGCTCCACCCAGCAGCTGACTGAAACAGACGCAGAGATCCACAGCTAAACACTGGATGATGGATCTTGGAGACCCTTAGGGAAGAGTTTGAGGAAGAATTGAGGGCTCCAGAGTGCACAGAAACTCCACAAGAAGACCAAACAAAATCGACTAATCTGGACCCTTAGTGACCTTAGAGTCTGAACCACTAACCAAGGAGAATACAAAAGCTGGACCTGAGAGACAATAATCTTTTAAGTTCAGACTCCATTTTTGAGAACTTGAATTCAGATAAACTAACAGGCAGGTACCTAGCATTGGTTTCCAAGTTAACTTCCAACAAAACCTGAGCCTCGCTCGTTTCTAGGCTAACCCCAACAGATCAGTGTCCCTAGGTTAAATTCCCCCCAAGAATCCAGCTTTTTCAGGTTAATTACTAACAAGTCTGCCCCCTGCCTGACAACCACCAATGCAGATGGAAATGGAAGTTAATGGTTTGACTCCCAACACCAGCCGTTTATTGCTAAGGCCATAGTAGCTCTCCAATTAGAAATGCTTACACTAGAAATGCTCATTCCCTGCTTGTTGCTTTCTATAAAGCCTTACCCCTACAGACGTGGGGCGCACCTCTCCATTAAAACCATCCTGCGTGTTGGTGGTAGGCTGAGGTGTCCGAGCTAGCTCATATAAAGCCCCCGTTGTGATTAAGTAGGCTCCTGTTTGGTTTTGGGGGTTCATTAACACTTTTCTGGCACTACAGACCTAGTCCCCCAGCACATATGTAATAGATGTACAGCTTGATCATATGTGGGCTACCCAACAACTGGAATGGGGGCTATCCCTAAAGCTATTGTCTGTCTGTGGAATAAGTTCCCCTAACTGGGTTGCCTTGTCTGTCCTCAGTGGGAGAGCATATGCCTAGCCCTGCTGAGACTTGATGTGCCAGGGTAGGAGTATAGCCAAGAAGGCCTCCCCCCTTTCAGAGAAGAAGGGAAAGGGAGACTAGGGGGAGGGGACAGCAGCAATCGGGGTGCGAAGTGAATGAATAAATAAATAAATTAATAGGAAAAAAGTAAGGTTGAAATAAAAAGTGTTTAAAGTTGTAAAAAAAAATCTTAGCTCAATAAATTATTTTCATAACAAAATATACTATAGAAGAATTTTTGATTATGATTTTCCATTTAAATCACATACTTTTATTTACTATTTACTATTATTTACTATTATTCTTTTGAAAATATTGAGATTATCTTTAAAAAGAAGGTAATATTCTGCTTTAAATTATATATATATATATATATATATATACATACATACACACACATACACACATACTAACCTATAAGGAGTAAAGAAATTAGGAATTAAATATAGATACATTTTAACAGAGAATGCAATCTTAGTTGAGACTTATAGTGCTTTTTATATATATATACAGACGTAAGAGATGCTATTAAGAGTGGTACCAAAATTTGACTGACATGTTGAGATTAAAAGGAACATAAAAGTAGGTATAAATGTAGATCTTAATCATTTCTTGATTTACTTTAAAAATTAGCATTCACACACAGTATAAAGTTTCTGTTGTCTTTGTTTCGACAACTATGAATGGCTTTTAAATTATCACTAACAGATAATTAAGACTTTTTTTTTTCTTGAGAGACAAGATGGTGACACAGGCGAGCTTCTGAGATTTGATTGGTGTTAAGTCTTGGCTCCTATCCCATTTTGGCAGTGTTTCTAAAAGTGCAACTCTGGACACACTCTTCATTGATTTACTTGGTTCGACAGTTCGGGTAGCTAGTTTAGAAAAGGTGGCCATTGTTTGTTGTGATTTTGTATTCATGCAGAGTACTCCGCATTCCATTACATCCTTCCTTAATGCAGTCATCTAACCTCCAACAAAAACAGAGAGCCATGAGGTGTTCTTTTGGAGTGAAATAACCTTTTGCTGTTTTTCCAACAATGCATTTGGCACCTAACTGCTTATAATAAACAGCTCTCTTCCTGTGCTCTGGGGGAATCTGATCTTCCATTGAGGTAAATACTGCCCCGAGGGTCTAGAGAGGATGGAAAGAATTTGGAAACCTCAAAGTCGGCTTCTATTAACACCTGGCCAATTATTGGAGACAATAAACAGGAAGCATAGGGTTTATAAAACACTTAATTTTTTTTATTCCAGACTATCAGTGAGAATCTGCATGTACTTGCCTTCCCAAGTCCCAATGAACACTCTATGGAAAATGATCCTCCAGATTCAGAATTAGTACTCTTAGTTCTCATATGAAGGAGAAGAATTGGCCACTGATCCACAAACCCAATACCTGAAAACAGCCAGATCATCAAGACTAAATATCATATCAGGACTGGTTAGGAAGAGCTGATCGAGTCTACCGTTTTCTATTCATTTAAGTTTTGACACATATGTGATTGTTCTAGTGCTAATAATTACTTGTGGAACTGATGTGGTAGAAGTTCATGTTTAATGAAATAGACCCACTGTTTTCCAGAGTAAAAATCACCTTAGTAATAGGCTCCATAGCTAATAAGCATCTATTATGCAACAAATATTAATCTTTTTCATTTCATGTTATTTTGTTATTATGGTTTTATTCAGTAAAAGGTTTAATTTTACAGTTGTCACACTGGCTTCTTACCCCAGTGACAAAATAGGAAACTGAAGATTGTGTGATGGCTTCAGATGTACAGCTCCTACGTTATGAACTAAATCATCCAGCTCTATAAGGAGATCTGGTCTGAGTTTTACATATAGATTCCTGATTGCCATTATTATATGTTTCATGCACAGTTGTTGATTAAATTTGCAATTTCAGATATGGTAGGACAGCATGCAGCTGAGCTGGTGTGCCATGCCTGTACATTATTTTTGTCAGTCTTCAAAGCCTAAGAGAGTTATCCAGGAATGAAATTGGGTATCCTCCTTGTCCAGTACATCATCTCCTTATGCTTGTTGAAACTAACCTAAGAACTGGAGGGTTTTTTAAATGAGAATATTCTTCATGTGCATATTTATATATATCATGCCACTGCCATAAAGAATAGTTTAGATTTGGTAAATGCCTCGTGATTGAGGCTTATATGACTAAGTTCCAGTTGGGTCTAATCTCCAGGCAATATAGCTAACATTCTACATGTGTATATTTCTGAGGTGCCAGGGGCCATTTCAGTCTCACTCTACTTTCTCTATTTTTTCCTTCTCACCTATCAGAAATCACCAGAGCTACTCATAACTAAACTTGAAAATGCCAAAATGTCTTAAACATGAACAAATCTGTAATTTAAAAACATGATAGGAAAAAATGCAAATTTAGGTGCTCAAATTATGTCTTCCTTACCTCTGTTCCTGAAGATCAAATGAAGAATAAAAAATAGCATGCACTCATTATTTCTCAAGTTTTTTGGCAGGCTTGGACAGTTCCTTCTGTCTGTCTGTGTTCATCCAGGCTGAAAGCTTAGAGTAGCCCAGCATATCTGCCCGGCTGTTGACAAGAAAACAGGCAGTAGAGTTCTCATTCCGGTTTCTCATTTCCAGGCCTCTTATTGGTGCCTGTATGTGGGAGTGCCATGTTTTCTGTGTTCTTTAAAATTTAAATAATATCAAAGACTCTAAAGGTAATAACCTTTTAATAATTCCATTATACAATGTCAAAACATTAGCTTCATGATCAAAAGAGCTTCAGACTCTGAAATCAAATGTAGTGTTTTCACTTTTCAGATAATGAAACTCACAAAGAAAGTCCCACCTCTCATGGAAGATGCTATTTAAAATTAACAGAAGGATTGTAAAACTATTTATAATGTTGCCACCACAAATTATTGCCTTTATTATAAAATCATATCTTTCACAATAATGATTATTGCAGCCCTGTTAACAATATCTTAGTTATGGAAAAACATAGCTTTGTATTAATGATAAATTAATAAATTGATAAAGAAAATGTATATGTATACAAAGAATATTATTAGACATTACAAGAAATGAATCATGCTAATTTTATGAAAATGGACAGAACTAGAGATTTTTGTGTTAAATGAAAAAAGCCAAGTTCAGAAAAACAAGTGGCACTCACATTTTCTTATATGTGGGATGAGAACTAGTGAGGAAGGGAGCAAGACAGGGAGAGAGAGGACAGAAAAAAGAAGGGGATCAACTATTACATAAGGGAGAGGAGACTGATGGGAGGAGCTAGCAGAATAACTGAATAATGGGCGGGGGGTAAACCTGAGACCTTATACACACATTCGCAAATGTCATAATATTGTCAGCTATTCTATATACTTAGAATGAACCAATAAAATTGATTTTTAAAATTAATCTGTTTCCTACCTCCTTGGATCTCATTTTAACCATACAAATTATTATGATGACTATTGGAAAATATAATGGTAATAGAGATGTGCAGACTTTGTGTTTTGGGTCTGGTTTTCTAGGTTTACTTTAGAATCAAGACACTACCACATGCAGGCACCAATAAGAGGCCAGGGAATGAGAAACCAGAGTGAGGACTCTACCACCAGCTTTCCTGTCAACAGCCAGGCACATGTGCTGGGCTACTCTAGACCATCAGTCTTGGCTGAGCACACCCAGACAGAAGGAACTGTCCAAGCCTGCCCAAGAACTTAAGAAATAATGAATGCATGCTATTCTAAGCTACTCAGTTTTAAAGTGCTTTATTACACAGCAAAGCATAACTGACACACGCCTTGCATTCCCTTTGTTATTTCTGCTGTAGTTTTATAGTGAAGGATCTTTCAGAAAAACTTGGCTGGCAATTTTCAGAATACAGAAAACATCTAGGGATACAAAACAAATAAATGTACACACAATTCAGTGGTTCTACAAGTACTCTAAATGGCTGCTTTGCGAAGTACAATGAATGGTGCAGCTTAGCTCACACAACCCAGAGCCAGCTCACATTCTGTTTCCAGTATCATATGTGCTGGAAGTGAGAAGTACAGTCATGTTTATGTTGACACGTCTTCATTGCAAGGTTAAGTGTTGGATTTGTTTATACTTTTCCCCATTTCCTCAGTTCAGCTGCACTGTCTGGGTTTTAGCAGGCTTTGGTTTTCCCTCTTTGGTGAGACAACGTCTGAGTTAAGGATTAACATTTGTGAAGTGAAACATAAATGCCCGTGAGTTGTATATAATATTTTAACAGAAGCTTATTTATTTATACCACTTACACAAATTTTGGGGTTAGCAAGCAGCTTTGTGATACCCACTTCCAAGCCGTACTGGATCGATGCTAAAAATGCAACAAGAGAGGGTGCACTGCTTATAGACAAGGGTTGGCAGATAACTAGGTAATTGTACTATGTCCTGGTGTCAAGGAGAGCATTTCAGATTCCATTCACATACTCATTTCTTTTTTCTCTTTACATTCTATTGCCCACTTTAGCAGATTAGTCTAAACAATCTTTTTTTAAAGTTACAATGTAATAAATATGGATTTGATAAGATTAAGGACAAAATTTTCTCTTATAAATATCTGTGACTTTAACACTGTTTTACTCTCTTGCATATAAAGTGCATTGTTGAAATGTTGTTTTCTCTATTTTCCCTTCTTCTCAAAACAGCCCTTCTTGTCAGCAATAAAGAAATAATCTAAGTGTCTCAGAGCTGTATGAAAATGTAGGTGTTCTCAAGATTGTGTACTTAAAATGTATGTACTTTTAGTTAGAATAAGAATTCGCTTTGAACACACACATTTGAACTTACACAGTAGCTGCATAAAATTATTTTTATTTGTAAATTCAATACATTTTATTATTTAATTGCATTTTATTCTATTTCTATCTTTTTAAAAACTATGTTATGGCTTTACTAATTGACTTTTTCTGTATTAACAACTCTATCCAAAAAGGGTTGCACATTTCAACCTTGAGTTGTGGCCCACAAGCACAAAGTATCATTATCCAGCATCAGGAAGAAAACAGTTCACAGTTTCTGATGACCGTGTTGTGTTTTTCTATTTTGTAACTCTTTCTATCTTTCTCCTATCAGTGAAGGGCACATTTTTGTGCTAACCTCCCAGAAGCAGAGGAAGATTGGGGTTTCAATACACCTGGGACTTCAAGCACCCTTTGTGAGTCTTGTCCCCTTAATGTCCTTTGCTTTCATGGTTATCACTGTGATTCCTAAGTTTGTATTTCACTTTTGTAGTATAATGTCTTCCCATTATCTCATTCATACACACACATACACATCCTGCTGTCAGTGACTTCTTTTCTTTCCCATTCCCTTTCTCTTGTTCCAATTGTTTTAAGATAACCTGTTGGACCCTAGTACTTGTAATAACCATCTTTATTGGTATTCCAAACACCAATGGGAACGCCTTTCATGGTAGTGATCAATTGTGGATGAAACATGTCTTCCAGAAAATAGAAAAGTTTTAAATGTGACTAATGAGCCCCTCTATTGGTCTAAAAAATTAAGAAATGTTTCATTTACTCCTTTTTGAATGCTTCTATGTGGGGAGCCAACAGATGGTGGCTATCATCCTTGAAGCCATCTTGAGCCATATACCCTGACAAGAGACTTGTTTACAACAGCCTACAACAGCTGAGCACACTCTGATAACATCTTGTTTTAGATACCCAGGATTTTCCCTTGGGTAAGTGAAACTTAAAGTCATGACTTAGAAGTGAGACATATAAAAGGCGAGAGGCAGACAGAAGAGAGTACTCAAGACAGGCACTTGGAAGAAGGACACTTGTAGTTGAGACTTGAGAAGTAGAACTTGGAACTTGCAACTGGAAAAAAGACTAGCAACTTAGAACTAGAATTAGGACTTGAGACTTGGTGCTAGGAACTGGGGACTTGGAACTAGGAACTTGGAGTGAAGAAGAGAGACTGTAAAATAAACAGGATTGAGTCACACTCTGTTTGGTCTCCATTCTTCGAGTCTGTCCTCACTCTCTCTCTTGCTGAATCCCGACCGCAGACCGGAGCAGCTTGGGGCATTGTGAGCTCTAACAACTTAGCCCCCAGGGCTTTTGGCAGTGTGGGGGTCCAACACGGATAGAGCGGTCCCAGGGCAGAGCAGCTTTCAACACTTTTGGTGCCTAACGTGGGGCTGATTCCATCCTGCAGCCTGGGACAGTTCTTAAAGGGCCAGATTGCCGGAGCACACTGCTGTGTCCTGCACAGCCCTTCTTTCGGGCAGGGCTGGGGAGGTGGAAGACAGAGCAGGCTGGAGAAGGAGTGGACGCTTCACCATCTGCACCCCGCATCTCGAACAAAGGAGCCTGCATGTGGTCAGACGGCTGCTGGTGAGTCCGGCCAGGCCTCTAACTTCGGACCCTCGCCCCAGAACTAAGGCTCCCTAGAGGAGCACTGTTTGTGGGCCTCTTAGGTGTCAAACCTGAGCAGTGGGAGTGGTGGGAGAAGGCGGTGGGGCCCCTGGGTCTGGTGCTGCCTGCAGCTACCTAGTGTGGGCTGGGCCATTCCTCTGCCTTGCAGAGCGATACTCAATACTTCTTTATTTTGCTTCTATAGAACACAGCTATATGACCATCTCTCATATATGATGTGATGTTTGAATCTATTTTCCAGATGAGAGATAAGTCAAGAAGTATACCTGAAACCTAGTATCATTCAGCTTCCTATCAAAAGTTAAATATCTAAGAAGCCAGTTTTTCTTAAATGTTTAGAATCTGTTCAAATGCATACAAGCTCATATCTATGGATTATCCACTGTTGATATCTACTGTTTCAAGCATGTCCAATTAAAATGGGGCTGTATATTTTCTACAATGGCTCAATGGAGTCTTGGCTATTAGAGGAATGCATTCTTGCTGTCTGAAAAATCCCAGGGAGTTACTTGGCAGACCAACTTCTCTTAACTCTCCCTTTTCTTCAAAACCCTTAACTCATTGTCCCTTGTCTCAGCTATATGCAGATAGTGAAACAAGAAACATGGTCATAGGCTTCTGCCATGGGTAGTTGTGGAGTAGAAATGTAGATAATTGTGCAAGTAATTATATTTATAATTAGTGGATTTTAATGGAGATGAAAATAGTCAATGATGACCAAAAAATTCCTCAAGTGACAATTATGTCACCTCACATCAGAAACCAGTGAAAGTTTCTGTCTCACTTTCTTCAGCCTGATTCTAGTTTATATGCAGGATAAATGACATATAACACACAGAAACTAACATGAGAACAGTTTACCTGAAATATTTTTCTCTTGAGAACAAGATAAAGGTTCTTAATTTTGGAGGGGAATAGCAGAAGAACAAAGTCTTTTTAAAATAGAACATCAGTATTTCTGTGCTTACACATACAAGTTCTCACTTACTGGAGGCTAAAAAAAAAAAAAGCCAAGAAATACTGAAAGACACAGTGAGACCATGTTTTCTCCATAGTGCTGACTGTATAAATTGTAGGCTTCATAGAAATTTTAAACTTCAAATTCTGCTTGGTGTCATATCTAAGTACTAAGAAGGCCTGACACTGCTGCGTTTCTGAGACTGGGTATGTTAACAATGGTATGACTTCAGAGAGTGGAGCTATTGGCAAGTTTTAGTTGTGGGGAAAGAAGGAATGGTTTCAAATTTATCAAGTGTCCATAATAAAT
The DNA here is from genome assembly GCF_011762505.2 of Arvicanthis niloticus. Taxonomy (NCBI): domain Eukaryota; kingdom Metazoa; phylum Chordata; class Mammalia; order Rodentia; family Muridae; genus Arvicanthis; species Arvicanthis niloticus. The sequence goes on along the minus strand of NC_047672.1, from coordinate 64,005,799 downwards.
TGAGCATGTTCCAGTGGAAGGACATACAAACCAGACTACTTGGCCATCACATATTGGTACTAATGTGAAAAGAAAAACCAATGTTGGGTTTTGGAATATCTGTGAAAGTGGAGTGAGTATAACCAATACACAATTTTCACAGGATTAGTAAAAGATATGCTTGAAAACATACTTAGAATTAAAAATCACTTAGAATCCAACGGGGCAATAGTAGAATATTATAAAAACATCAGAGAACAACAAAATATAGAACACTGTACAATGGACAGAGGTTAATCTTATTCACAGAGGTTAATCTTATTGTCTTGTAAACCAGTGCTAAGCCTGAGACTTGACAACTTGAGATTGTGTAGCAAGTGGGAGACACTGGGAAACTTAGCTCTAAATAAGATATTCTATTAGTCCTCTCCCAAGGTTCAGGGATCTATGCTGAAGAGGAGGCAGAAATATTATTAGAGCTCAAGGGTGGAGAGACCCACAAGGAGACAAGCATCTTTCAGGCATAGCAGAATAGTTGGGCATATAAACTCACAAAAATATGGCTGTATGCAGAAGGCCTGCTCAAGTTCAAAACAGATAAAATCCAAGCATGGAGAAGGGCACACATTTCCATTCAAAACTGAGCAACTATTTGTAGTTGATACCTGCTGGGAAGGGAAAAAATCAGGTTTTTATATATGAGTGCCACTGGCTATTATCTCATTCAAGCAGCCCTGATGCTCAAGAGTAGTTAACCAATGCAAGACAGAGGCCATGCCTCTTTGTGTGCATTTTTGTTTTTGATAATTTTTGTTGTATTGTGTGCTTCCTTGTTTCTTTTTTTATTTATTTGAGAAAGAATATAAAGTTGCTTATAGAGGAAAGTGGGGAGATGTGGGATGAGTTTGGAGGATAGAAAAGAATATGTTAAAATGGATTTTATTTTTAAAACATTTAAATAAAATTAACTCAAAAAATAAATAGCCTGCCATCTATTCCCACAACTTCATTAAATTGCTCTCTCTCTCTCTCTCTCTCTCTCTCTCTCTCTCTCTCTCTCTCTCTCCTTTCTCTTTTTTCTTTCTCTCTCCAAAGACTGATGTTTTTAAACAGAAGACTAATAGAAACTCTAGTGGGAACTGCTTGTATAGAGAGAAATGCCAACATTGAGATTTTTATTCCAACTTCTTAAAGTCTGGGTGAATTTTAGAATGAAATGGAAACATTAATTTAAAAATTTCTTTAATGTGCTTTAATTATTTTTCACTTTCTTCAGATTTTAACTTCTAAAACTGAAGCCAGTGAACTAAAGCCCCATTTTAGCTGAATTCTAATTGTTTGGTTGTCTTATTTTTGAGACAATCTTGCTATTTAGTGTAGACTGTTCTGAAACTTGCCAATTAAACATAAATATGTTTCTTTAATAAATAGAAACATTTGGGGTCATGACTTCATGTCAAAGAAATATTCTGTAAAAAACTTTAATCTAAAAATTCTTAAGATTCTAGAGTTAACCATATTAATTTTTAAAATCTAAGTTGAAAGACATCTTTTATATATACATTTAAAAAAGACAAGCTACAACTTGAGAATTAATCTATCATAAATCTGGTTGTCAAAAGATTATCATCAAAATATGTGTGTATTTCTTAGTCTTTCAATAATGACAAGTAAGAATACACCAGTAAAAACATGAATATACGTGGATTACCATGAAATCCTAAATTATGCCCATTCTCAGAACATTTCCAAGTATTATTTCATACCTTAAACTCAAATTTGCCATTTTGCCACAAGACTGTCTGTGCCAGCAGCAGCCTTGGACACAGTCACAAAGTTCTGATTCACTACAGTTTGGGTGGATCCTTGGAAAATTAATTTTGAAAATAGTTCCCTGAGGGTTTCTGATGTGTACCATGGTTAAGACATATTTTCCTGAAATTTTTAAGCTCATTGCCCAAGGGACTCAATCGGTACAGCTTAAAACTGTCACTACTAAATATTATCCCCATAATCTGTCACTCTCTTCCGGATGCCTTAGTTCAGACAGGCTCAACAAGGAACTTAGATGTGGCAAAGAAGTTGGTCTTAAGATAATGGAGTTAAGCATATTGATTAATATTAGTTAATACACACAGTGGTGTATTCTGACTGTATAGGAAATGTAGATGCCATCATCTGGAGATGCTTCACAGATGCTGGGGAGGAAAAGAATGCAGTTCTCTCCCAGGTCTTCTATGCTAGTAATGCCCTTACTAACTTTTCTGTAGCATATATCCCATCAGAGAAACCACATCTCCAATTACATTGGAAACCTGGTTCCCTTACCCTTTGTCTTTAATTGACATAAGGAAGAGTCATTGCTTACTTTTTTTTTAAAGCAGTTAGAATAAACTCTGAAAGGCTCCAGCTCAGAAGTGGAATCATCTTACCTGTGAACTGACCCTGAGTTTACTCTATAGAACGGATGATGGAAGTCACATTTGGCAGCAACAGCTCATTTACCACTTGGGTCCCAAAGAAGAAGACATACAATGTTTTGTAACAGGAAACTTCAACTAATCTAACAAATAAGGACTCCAAATGTTAAAAAAAAAAATGGAAAAGACACATGAATAAGAGACATGGAAAGAATCTACACACACACACACACACACACACACACACACACACACACAGAGAGAGAGAGAGAGAGAGAGAGAGAGAGAGAGAGAGAGAGTAGAATAGTAGAATAACACCATTTAACACCAAAGAAATTAAAACTGAAATTATACTGAGATGACTAGTTAATATTTATTACACTGAAAAACCTTCAAATATTTGATAGCATACTTGGTAGTTAAGGCTGTGAAAGCAGGTATTCTCAGTTGTTTCAAAATGTTTAATTCCTGTGGAGGTAAACTTGCCCATAGCTAATAAAATCCACATGTATACACACCCTCTGACTGAAACCTCAGTTTCTGAAGCTGTCCCTGGAGATAAATATTCTAAACTACAAACAACATACTTAAAAGTTGTATGTTGTGATGTTATTTTGTAATGGATAAATTTGAAAATCTAAACCATGTGTAAGAAAAACTATCATAGAAATAAAAACAGCAGCTATTAAAAAATATAAAAACATCACTATAAACTGATTCTTATAATTCATTTTAATGAAATATACCAAGCAACAAAGTGTAGGAGGAGCTTAGGTGGGAGGAGTAAGGAGAGGAAGAGGAGGAGGAAATTGACGAAGAGAAGGAAGAGGAGGAGCTAAGGGAGAGACAGAGAGGTGAGAGAGAGGCGAAAATGGAGGGAGATGTTCACGTGTCTCTGCCAGTCAAAGGTAGTTAGTATATTTAGGTTGGGTATTGGGTTATACTTCTGATTGTATAGGCATCTTGTTATTGATCTTTACCAAATATATAAGCCTTTGATTAATATCTAAGCATTAGAGTCTCTTTTTTCTACCGGGCCCCGGGTGGTTGGCGGGATGGTCTGGGCAATGCCCAGCCTTGCAGAGACATTGTGGAAGATTGGCAGAGCCATCTCCCATGCTGGCATCTCATGGGTGGCAGGGCTGATGTTTCTGGCTGGCCATTTCTACCTACTGCATGCACGTGGCCTCTGGCCACGTGGTTGAGCTAGGCAGACCTGCTGCAGACTAGACAGTCGGCTTGACCGGCAAAATGTATTTTGTATGTTAAAGTACTATACACTGATATCTCTGTCTCTACCTCTACCTCTACCTCTACCTCTACCTCTACCTCTACCTCTACCCCTACCCCTACCCCTACCCCTACCCCTACCCCTACCCCTACCCCTACCCCTACCTCTACCTCTATCTCTATCCCTATCTCATCTCTACCTCCATCTCTATCTCCGAGGCTGTCTGCCTGCCTCTATCTATCTATCTATCTATCTATCTATCTATCTATCTATCTATCTATCTCCCAAAATGACACTGTGAAAGGTTAATCCAGAAACTGATGAAATTGTTAATATTTAATAGTTGATGTGAGAGTAGCTTATAGTGGAGGATTTTATTATATAAATTTTAACCTAATTAAAATATCTAGATTACGGAGAAGATATCTCAAATTGATAATCATTTGCAAATGGAAATTTTGTTTCCTCCAAGATAGTTCCACTGGGGAAACAAACCATTTTTCCAGAAATGCTGCAGGCCCAGCAGAAGATGGCCAAAAGAAAATTAACTGTACAAAATTTTTGGTTATCTCTCAATGTCATGTCAGGGCTTTTGTTTATTTTTTTCTTTAAATTTCTATTTACTTAATTATTTTTTTCTTCTCTCTTTTTACTCTACAGGTATTTTGCATATATTGTGACATCTAGTTTAATGTTTTAAGGAATTCCTAAGTATGCAAACAAGTGTCTCTGTTTCTTGTGTTTTCTCTTGGGCTCTTTTCCTTCTGTTTATTGTGTTTAATTGTAATGTGTTAGTGTGTGCCTTATCTTATATCTTATCTTATCTTACCTTATTATTATCTCTTAGGATGCTTGGTTTGTCTTCTAATGAGACAGAATAGGGGGGTGGGTCTAAGGAATTGGAGGGAGAAGAGGAAGGGGAGACCATAATGAGAAAAAAGTATAGACATATTCACATGCACACATGGATATAGTATCATACAATCAGAATATTTATATCTATTTCACATGCAAACATGTGTGTGTATGTGTGTGAAAATAAAAGTGCATTTTCAATAAAAGGTTAAAAAGGAATCCTAAAAATGTCTAGATAAAATAAGAAATTAAAAGCCATTTAATATACATTGTATTAATAGTTACTTAATAGATGTTGCACTGGCATATTTCTGGCTTCATGGTATTAGAATAAACAAGTTGTTCATATTATCAAAAACCTTACTGTCAGGAAATAAACAAAAACGAATTCAGGAAGAGGAAGTCATTTGAAAACTCTAGGGAATGCTTTTGAGTGTCTTGTACTTATTGCATTTGTTTTCCATTTTCTACAAACAATATAGTCTTCAAAATGTAAGTTTGGTGTGAAATTTCTGTTTCTTTCAATTGTACCATTTCCTCCCCATGCTGTTTGAGTAAGATTTCTATACTTTTTCCATACCCAGGCTGTCTATTTCAATAATGAAATACGCCCAAGAACATCTTATTCATTCATCATGTACTCTCAGCTGGGAGAACAGAAATCCAATTTTTGGTCTTTCTGCCCTTCCACACAAACCTGTAATGTGAAAAGCAAAGTGAAATAATTGACTCCTTTCACCAACACAGGGAAATATCCAACTTCAAGTTAATTGCTACAGTGAATAAGATTGCTGTTGTGTTGGTCATTCATGTCTTTTTTTTTTTTTTTTTTTTTTTTTTTCTTCAAAAAGTACTCAACAATTCAACTGGGAAATCTATTTTCTAGTAGTTTCAGGAAATAAAAATCCAGTGTCTTAAGTGACTCCCATGTTTCAACAGACCAATCCCATGGATCTGAGGTAAATTCCTGAGACTGCCTGCAGTGGGTGAATCAGCAGGTAAGTTTGTTTTTCCTAAACTGGTCATGAGATATAGAGTTCCTACTGTAATGTCAGGGTCATACTTCAAATAAGATATAGACAGAATATTAAGAATTAAGACCTACTCATTCCTCAGAAAATGCTACATAGTTGGATAAATGATGATTTGGAAACTTAGGGTAAACAGTAAGTACTAGATAAACACTTAAGTATTAGAGAAATTTCCAAGTGAAGTAAGTTGAATAGGAAAAAAATAGGTCAAAATATGAAAGAAGGAACAGCATAAGAAACACAAAAGGGGCTGGAGATCTGGCTTAGATGGTGAGGGTTCACACTGTTCTTGCAGATTTGGGATTTGAATACCTACTATTATCTTATAAATGCTTGTAACTCCAGCTCCAAGAGCTCTGGCACCTTTGCCTGGCCCCCAGAGGCTTCTCTATTTTTGTGTACATACATATCTATCAGTTCTCACATATGTACACATAATTAAAAATAAAACTATATCTTAAGAAAATGAAAAGGGAAAAGTACAAGAATAAGAGCAATTGACCAAAATAATACATGGCTGTATACAGAGAGAGATACTTTGTTCACTTTCTTTTCTTTAAAAATAAAAAGATTCATTTTTATTTTCTATGTATGAGTGTTTCATCTGCGAGTATGTTTGTACATCATGTGCCTATTTCTCATGGAACCCAGGAGAAGGGGATCAATATACTGGAACTGAAGATATAGAAAACTGATATATGGATACCAGAAACCAACCCTGGGTCCTCTCCAAGAAGATCTAGTGCTTCTAAGCATTAAGCCAATCATTCAGGCCTTTCCCTTTTTATAGACAAAGTCTCTCTATGTAACCCTAATTGGCTTGGAACTCAATATACATTCCTGTTTAGACTTTAGTTCACAAAGTTGCCTCTGCCTCTGTCTCTCTAGAGCTGAGAGTATGGGTGTGTGCTACTAGGCCTGTTTCGAATTTTGTAATACACATTTAGCCACCTTTCCAATGAGAACTGAAAAAATAATAATCTGAAGATACTGAGACTGGTGGAACTTTTTCATTATTACAGAAAGCTCTGGCACTTCACGAGCGCAGATAGTATTAGAGTGAAATGGAGTCAAGAAATAAAACTTGAAGAAATCCAAGTTCTGTGAGTTGAAATCAATGGGAGGGCAAAATGATTAACTTCAAACAAACAGCCAGTAGATATGTTCAGGAAACCGTGGTAAACTAAACCTAACAATGTAGCGCAATACAAGGCCTTACAGAGTTGTCAGACTCTCTGAAAAAAAAAAAAAACAAACTTTTAACTTGCTAAGTTTCTGGGAAGACTGTAAATGTCAATCACAAAAGTGTCTTTCCAATTCAAGCTTATAAATTTGAAAGGCCTAAAAATATCCATGCTTCTGATTCAGAATTCATTTATATGCTAGGTTTGGCATCTAAGGACCCCTTACTTTAATATTTTTAATCATCGCCATAGTGATTTATACTAACTTAAAAATACTGTTAAAGGATGAAAAAGGAAGACCCTCCAACATTTAGAAAGGTTGCAGATAAAATAATTACTGCCACAGTGACTATTTGGAAGACTAAACTGAAGGCCTGTCAAAGATGTAATGGAAAGGAGAGGAAAGCCATGTCAAAAAGCAACAATTAAGGAACTGTCTTAAACACCAACTCTATTTTAGTCCCAGTCCTTTCCACTCTTCCTTGCTGGGTTAGTCACCATCCCACAGCTTCCTTTCATGTCATAGCAAGTCAGCTAACTCAGAAAATAAGAGTCATCTCCTCTTCAGTAAAGCAACTCTAAAAACAACTGGCTCCACCCACGGCTGTGGTGTAGAAGTCTAGTCTGGGTCATTTTTTTTCAGTACCTTCCACTGTCTGCTCAGAATAAACACCTCTGCAAAAATGAACTATAGTAATTGCATGTGACTTTTCCCCTCTCCAAATTCAAAACATTCTTTCCAAGTGAGAGCCGGGGAGATCCACTCATTATGCTGAACAGGATTTCAGCGACTTCTCTGACAGTTCAGATAAACTGCTAAACGAGTATTTACTATATGTGTGCATGAAATGGTACATTACAGGGAGGAAACTACTTGAGTCAGTTATTCTACCTGTAAACAAAGTGGGCCTGGGAAATACTTATCTTATTCCTAGAAATATGCCATGGGTTGGATGGGAGATTTAAGGAGATGCCATCCTAATTTTGTTTGGCTGACTCTGCATCTGAGAAGCCAGGAATGTCTGTTCTCATAGCACTTGAATTTGGATCAAGCAGAGACTTGAGAACAAGCTGTGAGTCTACTGTTCTTAGTCATCAAGACCTTTGAGAGACCAATGGCAGCAGTGACTGTTGGGGTCCACACTAGCTCCACGTTGGGCCTGCCAAAAAATGTCGCGGCCCAAGCAAAATGTTGAGGCCCAGGCCGCTCCGCGTTTGCCTGCTACTGTATTCCAGCCCAAGCTGCCGCTCCGGTCCGCGGGTCGGGGTTCAGCAAGAGCAAGGGTGAGGGCAGACTCGAAGAATGGAGACCAGACAGGGTGTGATTCAATCCTGTTTATTCTTCAGTCTCTCTTCCTCTAAGTGTCTCCTTCTCTGTCTCCTCTGTCTGCTGTGTCTGATTCTGTCTGGAGCCAAGTGTCTTCTACCTAATGTCTGATGTGTCTGATTCTGATCTGTTCTGTCTCTTCCTTTTATATGTCTTACTTCTAAGCCATGCCTCTAAGTTACACCTTTAATCATGCCCTTAGGTCTTGTCTCTAACTCTGATCTCTATACTTCTAAGTCATACTCTTAAGTCACACACCTTTAATCTCACACACCTTTAATCTCAAGGTATCTAAACCAAGATTATCAGAGTGTGCTCAGCTGTTGTAGGCTATTGTAATCCAAGTCTCATGTCAGGGTATATGGCTCAAGATGGCTGCAAAGCTGATAGCCGCTTTCTGCTAAAAGTCAGCCCCCAACAAGTGACATAGACAGCCAGACAGACACACAGGAAGGCAAACATAGTGGTAGACTTAAAAATTACTATGAACTCTGGCCAGGGAAGGACATAGGCTAACTGAAGAGCTTCACCTCTCCTTCTGTTTCTCAAAGACAAGTTCCCCCGTTTCATCCTCATCTCTACAGCAGACTATCTACTACAGCCTCTTTTTTTCTCCTTGTCCCATCTCCAGTGGATCCACCAGATCTTCCCCCCTCAAAGTTGCCTTTGACCAATGCATTGCTTTATCATCATTCACCATCTTCAGCAGATATTCCCTGGAAACCCAAAGGCCACTCTGAACAGGGAAGCAGGAAGATTAACTGCAGATTTTCTAATCTTCCTACATTCCGCCAAATTCAATTTCTCAGTCTCATGCAGTCCAAGCTCTGTAGCAGACCAATTGGTGTATTGTTTCTGCCTCTAGTTCCAGGGGACAATGCAGATCCATATGGAACACCCTGCATTCCTCCCTTCTGTGGACCTAGTCAACTAACCCTTTCTAGCCCATCACAATTCCTAAATACCAGCTCCCAATATCTAGAAATATATTCTCCGTGGGACCCCCAATAACCACACTCATCAGGATCTCAGAAGAATTTCTTGCCATTAACACATACAACCACCCCTAACTACTAGAAATCTGAGGGGGTCACACAACCAAGGAACAAAACACCTACTCAACAAATATAAGAGCAAATATCAGCACTTAGAATTATGATAGTTCTAATCTGAGATCCCTAAACACAACATGAAATATTAAATCAATAACAGTTACAAAAATATAACTCCATTATGTGAGTATTGTAATATAGCTGAAGCATGAGAACATAACCTTAAAATGCTCTTCACACATGAGATAGAGAACCTGAGGAGGAAATGAATAAATTTCTTAACAAAATCTATGGTAAAACAAACAAATTTTGGAAGGAAATGAATACAACAGTTCAAGACCTGAAAGTTGAACTAGAATAAAAACAAACAAACAAACAAAAACAAACAAATCCTTCTGAGTGGGTTAACTTTGCATAATGAGATTATGAATTTAAAGACTGCTGCTCTTTTAATTTTTGATGCTGCAGATAATCCCGATAAAATTATCCATGGCCTGAGCTCAGTATTTTCATTTTGGACAAACCTCAGGAATGGCATATATAGCTTGATCAGGCTAGCCTTTCTGTCCTGGGAATACTTTTATTTCTGCATATCTTGTTAAAGCTTATCTTTAACAACATCAACATGTTGGAAGCCAAGGTACATGTCTTAAACCTGAAAATGGACCCTCAGACAAAGTTATTAAATTAGCAGGCTGGCAAGCCAAGGATAGGTAAGATTTTGCACAGAGCCTTACCAACCTAAGACAGAAGTGCATTGCCTATGATAATGTATAGTCCATGATGGACAGAGAAGGTATTCTTGTCAGAATGACCTAAGACAGGCTCAGTCTTGTTAATGAAATTTTTTAAAAGGGGAGAGGTGGAGAGCCTTTGGGGCTGCTCGGCAAGAAGCTGACATGGGCCAAGGACAAGGAAAGGGGCAGTTTGACAGGAATATGACATTGGCCAAGGACAAGGAAGTAGGCTTTAAGCAGGAATCTCACATTAGAGTAGAACAAAGAAGTAATTTCAGGTAGGACTCTAAATCATAGGCTACAACAAAGAAGTAATCTCAGGCAGGAGTCTAAATATTAAGCCAGAACAAAGAAGTAATTTCAGACAGGATTCTAAATTTTAGACTAGAACAAGGAAGTAGGCTTCAGACATGAAAATTACCTTGAGCTAGAATAGGAAAGTAGGATCAGATACTTTGGTCATCCTGATAAACTTTTAGAAACAGTGATCACGGGAGTGTTCATGTAACTGGGTTTAATGTCTTGCTTTTTCTTTGACTATTTGTATTTGTTGTATTACTTGTTCCTTGACTATTTGCATCTATTGTATTGCTAGACCCTCAACCTAGAACTGACCTTATTACATGCATGTAATCAAAATGGTATAAAAGCATAAAGGAAGAGTGGGTATAGGATAGGGGGTTCTAGGGAGGGGAAATAGGGAAAGGTGATGACATCTGTACTATAAATAAATAAAATATCCAATAAAAATACCAAACAAAACAATAAAGAAATACTTCTTATTCTTCCAGAGGGCCTGGGTTCAATTTTCAGGCTTTGGTTCCCAGTACCCTCAACAAGATGCTCTTATTTGCCTGTTAAGTCCAGTTTCATGGGATGCAACATTCTGCTAGGATTCATGAAGACAAGGCATGCATACAGTATACATACATACATGAAGGCACTCATACATGCACATAAAATAAAAATGTATAAATCTTGACCCCTCCACCCCATTAAGTTATTCAATTTAAGTAGTTCATTTAAATTACAATTTGTTATTCCTTTGAAATTTTTTTGCCTGGTATCATTTCAAGGTCATGTCCAGATTACTTTTTTTCTACAGTCCAGTAATTTCTGAGTGTACCTTGGTGACAATCCTTCTGTATGCAACTTTATGAACTGTTTTTTTTTTATGACACATGTAGCAAAGAATGCCAGTTAGTATTTAATCACAGATAACACACTCAATGACAGATAAATAAAACTGTGCAAAACCCTGCCTGTCAATGCTGTCAGGCTTTGTATATAGTCACGCTCCAGAAAAGGACAAAGGACTAAGAAAGAGCCAACAAAGTTATCAACGCAGCATGAGAATTTGTCCATTCTGCTTACTTTAACTCATGACTTGAACTCAAAGCTAAAACACTGCAAACTTAATTGACAATATTATATTCCATAATTTCTAAAATAGTAGCCCCACAACTTCCACACATTATGCAAGCACTAAATATTCATTGTTTTGACTTGAATGGTTTTGAATGAAAAAGCCCAAGTTAATTCCATATAAATAAAAGGAATGTCCATTTTGGGAATGTCTCTAAGCCGAGAAGCATTGCATAGAGCTTTGGGCTATTTGGGAATGACCTCACTCTATGCTGCTTTGTTCCTTCCCAGCATACTCTATCTTAGAGCTTTTACATTTCCATTCCCAGGATGAAGTGCTTTGCTCTGATTGGCAGGAAGATGAGGAAGGAGGATTTACTGCCTATGGCCACAAGTGATTGCATTCTCTGGAGTTGAGGTTATAAAATTGGAAGCGACCTTCATGAAGCAAAAGCCTCAAGGTAATTGCCATGTGCTGTAACCCTTCCTCCTGTTTGGAAAACAGAAATAAACAGTGCATTTTCCTATGCACTTACTGTATTTACCAATGCAGTGCATGGGGTATATTTTGCCAGTTGACATTACTTTAGTAAGTTATTATTATATGGTCAACACCTGCACCATAAATATAGAATAGAGAAGTTATATTATATTTGCGTTTGGTGAAATAAAGTGTTAGTGAAACTCTGATGTGGTTAAGACCTTTTGTGTTCTCTGTATTTATGGATGCTACATACCACTTAACATATACCAATTTGGTGGGCAAACAAGTTTGACTCAAAGTTCAACTTTACATGATCTCAGTGACCGGAGATGGGTCATTCAGTAATGTATAGGTCCAAATAAACTGGAATTTTAAACAAGTTTACATTTTTGATGTTTCTTGCTAACTAGCTAAATAAGTATATTCAATAAAAGACACATATGGGTACTAAATTAATGAAGTTTACTCTTAAAAGAACAAGAAACTATCAGGAGTTTACTTCAAGATTAGAAACTTTTTAAAGATGTGTGGTTGTAACACTCTGACCCTTATATTTCCCTAAAATAGCATGATGTCATGCTGAAACAGGGCAGAAGCAAGAGATGCCTGAATTTGTATTTCTCCTATTCAATGTGGCTGGCTTTTTTACATCTAACACACTGAAAACAACTCCCTTATTTTAAATTATAAACTCTGTGATGTCAAGTTGTCAATAGCAATGGTTCTCAAGCTATGCTTGTGACCCTCTTGGGAGATTCAAAGAATCCTTTCACAGGGAACAACTAAGACCATTGGAAAACACAGATAGTTACATTATAATAACAGTAGCATAATTACAATTATGAAGTGGCAACCAAAATAATTTTATGGTTGGTGGTGATCACTGTATTAAACTGCATTAAAACTATTAAATTGTATTAAACTGCATTAAAAAGTCACAGCATTAGGAAGGCTGAGAACCACTAGTCTAGTGTTTTTGGGAAATTTAAGAGAAAACACAAACATGGTATTTGATTCAGAAATAGATAGAAATAGAAATAGATAGGTATATTATTGATAGATAGATAGATAGATAGATAGATAGACAGATAGATATAGCTATAGATATTGCAGTTACTTTGTAAGTAAAAATTTTAAGAAATAATTATTTTAATAAAATAGTTATTTTTGTGATTATAGAAAAAGAATTACCCTCATCATTATTAACAACAAAGGTATCAATGAATAACTATTGTGTCCACTTTATATTGGATTATGTGACCCATGAAATGTAAGATAAACACAACACCCAAACTTTACACCTTAAGTAAGTTGTCATTAGTAGAGGAGAAAAATTTGGCCAATAATCTTGGAAGAAAATTACAAAATAAAAGTAAGGTATCATTTTTTAAAATTATATTAACAACATTTTTCTCCTTTTTTTCCAAGAAGAATTTGAAGGTACAGAAATTATAAATAAGTACAAATACATAAAAGAAAATGAATGCAAGAATTCTAATAATTATTCTTGATTGTCATAATTCAAATACATCAATCTAATGTTCAATAATTAGAGAAATGTCATGGTCTCTGTTTCCCTTGGCACAAAGGAAACATGGTCAAAGCCTGTCCTGTAGAGGAAACAGATGTCTATGGATTGGCAGATAACATAGCAGATCATCCTTTAAAGAACTTATCTTACAATAAGAACTATAGATATGTTACTCTGCATGTGAATTCAAGGTTCATTTCATAGCCATTTCCTTTATTTGGGAGCATAATGTGCCTTTCTAGAATTTACTGTAGAGAATATCTTGGCCCATCAATAGTAGTAAACATGCACAAGTATGTCTGGAGCAAGTAATCCTGGAAGTAGAACAAATACATTTTGTTGTTATTGATAGAATTTCCCTGGCACTCGTGTGTGTGTGTGAGTGAGCGTATGTGTGTGTTTGTGTGTGTGTGTGTGTGTGTGTGTGTGTGAGTGTGTGTGTGTGTGTGTGAGTGTGTGTGTGTGTGTGTGTGTGTGTGTGTGTGTGTGTGTGTGTGTGTGTGTGTGATATCCATGTATATGGATACCAGAAGTTTTTGGTATTTTGTGTTTAGAGACCAGTTCTCATAGATTTTGCTAGAGCTCATAGTTCTTGTTAGGCTGTGCGTAAGTATGTCAAAATCAGGTGTCTCATTTGTTCTCTGCATTATTACTTTTTTTTTTTTGGAAACAGGTTGCACTGAACTTTGAGCTCAAAGTTTTGGCTGTACTGGGTGACCAGCAATTCTCACAGATTTATATAGGCCGTGTACTGGATGGTTTTGTGTGTCAACTTGACAAAAGCTGGAGTTATCACAGAGAAAGGAGCCTCCCTTGAGGAAATGCTTCCATGATTTGTACATGTAAGGAATTTTCTCAATTACTGATCAAAGCTAGGAAGGCCTATTGTGGACTGTGCCATCCTCAGGCTAGAAGTCCTGGGTTCTATAAGAAAGCAAGCTGAGCAGGCCAGGGGAAGCAAGCTAGTAAGCAGCACCCTTTCATGGCCTCTGCATCAGCTCCTGCCTCCAAGTTCCTGCCCTGTGTGAGTTCCTGTCCTGACTTCCTTTGGTGATGAACAGCAATGTGGAGGTGTAAGCAGGTGCCCTTTTCTCCTCAACTTGCTTCATGATCTTTTGTGCAGGAATACGAACCCTGACTAAGACAGGCCTTTTCAGTGATGGGGTTAAATATGAGTGCCATTCCAGCCTTTTACATAGGTTCTAGGGAATTGAATTCAGGTCCTCAAACATTAATTGAAATATTTCCCATACCAGAGTAATTCCTATTCCTTCTTAAAGCTGTGTATAATATAAATTATTCCAGCTATATAAACACCAGGTATTTTAGTTTTTCATGTATCTGTAGGTAGACATGTTGTTTGATCCCTATTTGAACTAGTTTGTTTTAGTTGGGTCTATATTTGATATACAAAAATGTATATACAATATGGTAATTATATAATATAGTTGGATACTTATGATATATAATTTATATTATTCCTCATAAGATATAATAATTCTTATGGTTCAGGATATTTGAATAACATTTTAAATAAACTTTTAAACTAATATATCAAATTATACTTATGTAAGTTACAATAATTTACTTATTATTATCTTTCCATCATAACATTCTGCTGGATTTATTTTCATTTCATTAAATAAAACCTTATTTCCTTCCCTTAAGCATTTCCTATATGACATGATCAGTCAGTATTATGTAGCTTACTAACACTTACGTCTGATATTTAACTATTTTGGGCATGCTAATTATGTATTAAGAAAAATACACATGTTGTTAACATGTCTTAGCAAACTAATTTTATACAGATATAAGAATATGAGATTAATTGTAGCACCAGAACTCTTTTAATAACTGTCATGTCCTTTGACTCTTGAAAGTTTAATAATAGCTATTAGTTAGTATATAGGGACATGTCATGATTCTACAATTTTCGAAGAGAAAGAGAAATTGCATTGACAAGGTCTGAATTTAAGAATTACAATATGTGTATATTTTGCTTCAATTATGATTGTAATGAATTACTTAATTCAAAGATCACTGAGGTTTCAAGAGAGTTGCATTGGTAGTGAATTCCATGTGTGGAAATAATCTGTCTGTTATTCCCTAAAGGCCTTTAAAACTAAACCTCAGTCCACAATGTGCTACTGCTGATGCTTAGGTTCCAAACTATTGTTCAGAGGAACATTATCTTCCCTGGTGTCCTTTTTGAGATGACGACAGAAAGCAATGAAGAACAAATAAATAATATAAATATAAATTATAAATATATAGCATTAGCAGAAAAGGGAGTTCATTAATTCTTCATGTCTTTAAAATTGGAAGATTTATTTTTCCCTTTATGTACTTTTTAACATTGTGTAAGATGAGAATTGTTAGATTTATAATTAGAATTTGGCCTTAGTGTTGTAAGGAGACACATCTGGACTTAACTAAGACACATGTGTTTTAACTGGAGACACTGGACCTAGAACAGGACAGCTTAACAGTATGTCTTAGAGTTGTGCCCATGGGGAAAGGAAGACTATATTTTTATTACTACACCATATTGAATATATTAACAGCCACTTGTAGCCTTTGGGGTAAATTGTGTCTCTTTTGTTGCATGGGGTTATGGTAGGACCAATAGCATACCTGCCTTCTTGCAACAGATGTCACAATATATGTTCTAGGTCAGCCTTACCATACTGTCTATTGCTTTAGTGAGTGTCATGGTCCCAATCATGTTAACGCACATGCTTTCCTGAGATGTAGCCTGGACATGATGAAGTGAAGAACGGCTCATCATTGAAACCCATTTACTTTTCCCCTAAAATTCTAGAGCCTTGAGTGACACATTACCTCCTCTTCTTAAATGGAGTCATCTTACCTGCAACAAATCCACTTAACTGTCCTGAGAAAGAGATCGGGACTGACAAAGATAGCTGATAAGCCTCACTGTCAATAAAACTCATAGAGCCTTGGAATGTTTCTGCATCTCTACTGTCACAGCATGGAGGAACTGATCAGATATAGAGATCATAAAGGATTGGCAGAGACGTGGGAGTAAACTCTATGTCGCTTGAATTGCTTTCATTTACAATTTGTCCAGGGGATGTAGAAAATCATACCAAGAAGGAAAAATTGTGCTTTGAAATTATTAAAGGATGAATTTTGTTATTTCTATTAACCCCCATTGATATAAAAAAAATACTGTAATTGAGGGACTGGAAAAGTGGCTCGACAGTTAATAGTGCATGCTGCTCTTGCTAAAGACCCAGGCTAAGTTCATAGAACTCACATTGATGCTCACAGATGCCTATAATCCTAGTTCCTGAGTATCCATCTCCTGCTTTTTGCCTCCATAGGAACCAGGCACCCATGTGGAATATATGCATACATGCAGACAAAACACCCATACACAAAAAATTACAAACAAATGTACTGTTACTCAGTGGAAAACATGTAAACTGAAATTTTACTTTATTACGCCAATTAGAAGAGTAACAAAATTTAGTACATCAGGCTCATCACTGTTTCGAAATGATATATCATGGAGATAAACACCACATGCTTCCAGAGCACTGTAGACTATGAACCATGATGCTTTCTTGTGGTTTTTAGCTGGAGCAAACACTGGATGTTTTCAAGGTTTTGACCGTGTTGGATTAGCAGCATCCTGTACTCACAGGAGCCTGCATCAGAGTAAATAGGTGTGGGTGGAAAGAGTACATGACTCACTGTTTACCTGGCTTCGAAAGACATGTCTTCTCCCTCAAAGGCCATCAGTTTTGTGATTTGAAAGTAAATCTTCTGACTAAATAGTGTTTTAAGTTGCATAATTATATTGACTTTTAGTGCAGGAGCAGAAAGTTAAAAATGAACACCAAATATGCCTTAGTACATTGCTAATGGGGAAAGGGATTTTCTTAAACAGCATACTTTATAGATTAGGATTATTTTCTAAATAACAAACACCATAGGCTTCAAAATTAGTATACATATAAACTGATTTAATGTGACACAGTTATTTTAATACAGTAGACGTGTTTCCAATGCCTTATTTTTACATTGATTAAGGTTATTTAACCATCACCTCACTGAATTCTATATAATGAAGGATGTGGGCTTTTAGACATCACATCTTCATTAAGGAATCTGTAATTTTTTTCCTTTCATTTTGCTTTTCTAATGATTTGCTAAATAATTCACTTCATAAGTTGCTTAGGTATGGTAAAATAAATGCTAACTAAATATAGCATTGATCTTTCTGTCTCCCTCCCTCCCTCCTTTATTCATTCCTTCCTTCCTTTCTTTCTTTCTTTCTTTCTTTCTTTCTTTTTTTTCATCTTTCCTACCCACCTTCCTTCTTTCTTTATTTTTTGTATCAAATACTCTCACAAGCAATTTCACTCTCTTGTAGCTTATCATCATGAAGAATACTTGGTTTGTGCTGTGATCATAAACCATGGTACAAGTCTTGTTAGTACTTTTCTTTTTTAGGACAAGAAGAAAAATAAATGGGCTATGCATATATTGAGAGGAACTGGGCAAAGAAAATAAAGATATAAACTTATGAAGACAATTTCTTTTATTCCTACTGAATTTTTTTTATTTCAAGGATGTAAAGTACTTTGGAAATTCTTGCATGGGAAGCTGCAGTAGTTTTCCATAGCCTCTCTGACATATTTTCAATAAAATTCTGCCCTGAAAGATGTTAAGTAAACTTTGTAGGAACTTTAAGAGTAGACTCTGTGATGCTGTGATATTAGGAAACAAGACTATATAGACTTGAAGTGAGTAAATTTTAGCCAACTCATTCTATGAGCCAAGCTAATCATCTGTTTTTAATGAGTCTCTTTTGAAATGCAAAAATTTTAATGTTTGCTTTGGGGAACTATAGTTTTATTGCTTACATTAGACATCTGTTAAGCAGTGACTAAGAACTAGTAATTGCCCAATAGAGCAATGCCAGAGTGCTAGCCTAACTCAGGCTGAAGTGTGAAGTACTACTATTGTTCATGGTAAGGAATGCTTTGTATTCCATTGTTACTTTCAGAAAGCTTTGAAATTATCCAAGTAAACTGTCTATAACATGGATTATCTACCACTGTCTTTATGTTGAAATATTCAATTTATTTCAAATATTAAAAATCAAAACAGGAATATGTAACAATAAATTAGGAAATTAGGAATATATAATTATAACCTGATATCATGATTCCTCTTGTCAACTTCATGGACCTCATTATGTTGAAATGGTTCATAGAAATCAATGGTTGTCATCTTAGTAACCTTTCCTCTAGGAAAGAAAGAATCTATTCAGTGGTTAGTGCTGTGGGTGGAAAAATTACATCATTACTGAAGATGTGGCCATTGATAGTATTTAAATGCTCCAGTGGATGGCCTTGAACCCATGTACACATGGTCAACTGTAACTCGACTTAGTGGGTTATTGAAATTTGGCACAGAAGATGGGTTAGGAGTACATAGATGTGTTAGAGAGGTAAAGTGTGGAATAGATATATTTACATTTTATTTTATATAAGTATAGAATCTTTATAAAATATTTATACAAGTATAAAAAAACTTAAACCAAACTTCTTATATTTAAAATTACAATAAAAAAGGATGTAGTTGTATGAATCAGTAATGCTAACTGTCATACATTAATACAGAAGAATTTCTGTGATTATGAGACAATCCTAGGTTTCAGTGTTAGTACCAGGCAAGCCAAATCTGTGTAGAAAGACCTGTTTTCAAGACTTAAAAAATAGCAAAATTATGATAATATATGCAGGCATTTGACAGTAAAAAAGGATATAAGAGAATTTCTAATTACTGAATCTATAAAAATTTACAGAATTTTTTTGTCTTAGGAATTTTTCAAAGCTTCTTTGATTTGAAGAGTACCAGGTCAATTATTCTTAGTTAATATACTTAAGTCAGTTCATTATTTAAATGAAAAGGTGAATTTCTGAACTCATTTTAGGGATACATACAAAGTAATGTAAATATAAATTGCTAACTGAAAAGTACATATAGTCTGGAATATGTTAGGTCTATTTTATTGAAATGACTTATCTCACATCTGCACACAAACCAGCCTATGCATGATTTAGATATATATCAGCTGAACATGATGGATCTTGCATGAAACTTTAAAATAAATCAAAAATTATTTCTTGTACATGAAAACTATTTTTGTTATAATTTTTGGCTTAAATGTTTATTTTTTCATGTAAATATTTTGCTACATTCTAGTACTAATCAAAAATGCTTAAGTCAGGTCCACAAGCTCTAATTTTGGATAATGTGCATTTTGTCAGGATCATAGTATATATTTAACAACTATATCTTTGATTCCACTCACATAAATATAAGCAAAAAGGAATAAATAGAATTATCAAGTGTGAAAGCATCATCACTTTTATGAAACTAGTCCCCTAAATATTACCATATACCCACCCTTGACCCTTTTCAAATGACCTCAATTATAAATGCATTTTATTTAGAAAATATTTCCTAGCTTGATAAGAACTTCAGTCTTAAAATTGTGAAAGATACATTTTGAAGTTTTATTTTACAACAATGTCAAATTCATGACTGAATTTTATACTAATTCTGTCTGAATTTATTTATTATCCCAATAATTTATTTGATAATTAATAAATACTAAAGTTTATTACTTGCTTTGACTATTGTGCATGATTCTGAAATTGACAAGGGTGTGTAGGTGAATTTTTGATGAGCCAAATTGATTTCCATTTGTATCTATCTACAGAATAATACAGCTGAATCATAAGGTACTTCCACTTATATTTTTTAAAAATTCATAAATTTTTCTATGTCTGTAACTAATTTAATTTCCCTGAAATAGACAAGAAGGCTTCCCTCAGGATCTTTTGCAGGACTTGTTATCTTTTATTTTATTGGCTTATTTTATCTTCATTTTATTATAATCGCTGTGAAAGATATATCCTTAAGGGTTTATATTTGCATTTTCTTAATGATCAGTGATGTTGAACATTTTGTCATATATGCATTGTTCATTTTTATATTGTATTATAATCTCTATCTGGTATCTGTTTCTATCTTAAAATGATACTGCTATTTAATTTTAATTTTTTCTTCTGTATTTTGGTTCTTAAGAATTTGTGGCTTGTCTAGTTTGTCTTGTGATCTGTAAGCTGCCTTTTCCTGTCAATAGTTGTTTCCTTTGCTGTGCAGAAGCTTTCAGACTGATGTCATTCTATTTGGGTAGGGACAAATCTCTGGGAGCTGGAGTTATGGGTGCTTGTGAGCTGCCC
The DNA here is from genome assembly GCF_011762505.2 of Arvicanthis niloticus. NCBI lineage: Eukaryota > Metazoa > Chordata > Mammalia > Rodentia > Muridae > Arvicanthis > Arvicanthis niloticus. The sequence continues at coordinate 63,985,311 of NC_047672.1, read as the reverse complement.
AATATGGGTGCTCGGACTGAACTTGCATTCTCTGGAAGAACAGCAAGTGCTCATAACTGCTAAGCCATTTCTCTAACCTTATCATTTTTACATTTTCAAGACTTCTACTTAGTACTTGAAATAACTGTCAGTTGATATGTTTTATCTGGGGGCCAAGATATTGGGATCCATCCTGACCTTGGCTTGAACACACAGCATTCTTATCACAGCTGACTGAGGGTCTCTTGCGTACTTAGCTTACAGGCATATGCCATTAGGCTCACGTGAGTTGATATTTCTATTTACTGTTAGAACATCATGTAAATTCATTCTTCTTCACATGACCACTCAGATTTCCTAACCCTGTTTATGATAGAACAAAGTTTTCCTTGTAATTATTCTTGTCATTTACAGAGAAGATCAAGTGACTCTAAATCTATGGCATGATATATACTATCACCAGCTAATGATGTGATTCTCTTGTCATTCATTTCTGTTTTCTTCCTCTCTTTATCTCTCTGTCATTCTCTCACTCTGTCTCTCTCTGTCTTTGTGTGTCTCTCTGTTTCTCTCTGTCTCTCTCTGTGTGTGTTTGTGTGATCATGACCACATAAAATATATTGAAACATCAAATCATAAATAATATACATTATTTTAAAGATATTATTTTTCTATGTATGTGTGAGTATCAACATGGACATATGTATCTAAGTATATATGTGGTACTTCAGAGAACAGCAGAGGGACTGGAATCTCTTGAGGCTGAAGTTTCATACCATGTTGAGTTGACTTATATGGATACCGATAATGGAACACAAATTCTCTCATAGCAAAACCCCTACAAATTACTTAACATTAAAAAAAAAAGAAATTATGTCAAACTAATGGGTTTTAATGTATATTCCATCTAGTACTAACATGTTCTGTCATATTTTATAAGTAATTTGCAAATTTCTAAGCATATACTTCTCAGAAAAATATCTATTTTAGTGTCAATACTCCTCATTTTCCTTGTTCCTCCAGAGGGGCAGTAGTGTGGACAAGTGGCTGGGCCACTTGCTAACTCATTCTGTGGTTCCTTCCTATCATTTTCTTTCCTTGATTCAGTAGGGAGCATGGGTGACAGAGTGGTCAGCAGTCTTCCAGATGAAGAATTGCTGGGCACAAAGAATGTTTCCACCACTTTAGTCACCAGGATTCCCCTCTGTGGTCAGACCTGTATGGAAAGAAAAGAAAATGTTTTTACACTGATAACCATCCTTCAACTACTTTCTTTCAAAGGGTAGACTACCACAAAGATGGTTCCAATCAGACACCCAAATATGTACTCTTAGTCAGACAGTGGCTATCATGCTGTGGTAAGGGATTCCCTATAAAGGTATCTAATCTTTCCATAGACACCAAATGTTCCTAGACATGGATATGGGTGACCAAGTTTTATTTAGCTTCCCGATGTTTTAGTTTTATTTGGTGACTCTTCTGACCACCATGTGGAAATCATGGCTCTATATTCTATAAATAATACAGAGCAAAGCAGACCAAGATTTTCACAACGAAGTAGCTTGTATGAGACAAGTTTAAGAAAACTGAAATAGACAAGCCTCTAGACAGACTATAATTAACCTCATCTAAGGAGTAATGTGGGGTTTAGTAGAAGAAGGGATCCCATCTCATTGGAAAAATAGTAACACCTGTGCCATTCCAAACACAGGTGATAAATCCTAACTGTATAGGATTTCAACACCCTGGCAGAGTATGACATAGGGAGAAAAAAAAAAGCAAAAAAGCAAAAACAAAACTCAGTATTTGTTTCAGGGAGAGAGATGTGCAGCTGCAAGGCTCTGTGCCAAATTAGAAAGCTACCAGGATAGCTTCAGAAAATAATGCTCATCTTTGGTTATGGATGGTATTGTGATAAATTTGTATCTAATTTGGCAGTTGTTAATATTTTAGTGTAATAACATTTAATCAAGATACAGAAAGAATAACTGGAAATCTTGAATAGAATTAAATTATATGAGAAAGTGTTGCATGTAGTTTTTCTGCTATCACCTTTGCTCCCACCGGAGACTCTTTAATCCATGGATAAAAGACATACACACAGTTTGTTCCTCTCCAATTTGCCTTTTTTGGCACAATTGCTGGGTACTACTATCTCACACCTGGAAAACCATGGCCATATCAATTTCTTAACTCAGTCTCTTCCACCTGCCCTAAACTTACTGGCTAATCTCATGTGGCCTCTGCCAAACATCCATGACTACCCACCTGTTGGAGTGGCCCCAGGCACTGGCTCCTCCTCACATGGCTCCTGTCTTGTTCTCATTCCCAAGCATGGTGGAAAAGCTCTCCTCATCTTGTCTCTCTCCCTCTTCTTGGGGCTGGAAGTTCCACCTCTACCTTTGCCCAGCAATTGGCCCACGGCTTACTTTAATGACAAGTCAGTAACTAATTGGGGATTTAGTATTAGATTCTCCCCTTACAAGAAAGCATTTAACAAACAGACAAGTGAGATGATGAAGATCAAAGGACATAGCAGATGGAAGAAGGAAAGAAGTAAAACAGCTGTGATCTCCATCACTCTGAGAAAAAGAAACGCATGTCATGCATCTTTGTGTTGTAACGCAATAGTATATTGTTGAGGACCCAATAATCATATATTACCATGTGGATGACGATTGAAAGGACAGTTATGTAGAACATAAAATGGCCATATATGCCAGTTATGGCAAGTGGATGTACAAAACAAAAATATGAGGCTATTTGTGCTTCAAGGTGAAGGCCCCACCACAAAATGGATGATTTTAAACCCTTAACAATTTTTGTACTTTCTCTATTCTCTAGATTCAGCTCTCTGTTTTTGATAGTTTACTAGATAAACTACCTAAGGGAATTCATTACTGAAAACCTAGCAGGGAGGAATCCAATTTCATTCTCCTTTCCATAAACTATAAAGTGTCGTCTTGCTATATAGTAAAGCAGATCTAGACTTGTAGGACTCGTAGTGCCTTGAGTACATACTCTCATCCATCCAGGCTGTGTGACTTGTACTTTGTCAGGCTATTATCTTATTTTACAATCACAAATTCAAAATCCTGATTATTTTTTTCAATTTGTACATGGCTCTTAGGCACCAGTATAAATCAGCACATATACATATATTTTTCTGAAACTATCTGGAAGCTCTGTGTAAATAACTGTGGGAAAAGAAAATGATTTTAATTTCTGTGTTTATGAGAACTACAAATCATGCATTAGTAGTAGTTAGTCTGCTGGAAAACCCATCTTCCTTTTTATTTTGATATAACCCAGAGAAGGAAAAACACAACTAAACATTTTATGAAGACATATATAATTTCGCAGGTTAAGTTTATTTAAAATATGTGATGTCTACACTTTTAACAACTTCAGATGTGAAGCATCACTTTGATGTCACCAGCTATTCATTTGGTCACTTTGCTTTCTTTCTCTCCCTTTGTCCTCTTTGTTTATCATTTTTATTTTCTGTTTGAATTGACAACCAACCTTGTGTCTGCTGATGTAAATACACATATTACCACTGTGGCCACAATAAGACACTTTAGGTAGGAGACTATAGAAGTAAACTCTGTGGCTTAGTTCTTGTCTAACAAATAGAATCAGCTCTAACATTGTAACAGTTCTTTTTGTCCACAGTGCTGAGCTCTGGCAATGTCAGCGGGGTTGCAAAACATTCCTAATAAGTAATTATGGAACTTGAAGCACAAATAGCCCCATGTTTTGTTCATCCTCTTGCCATAACTGGCATATATAGTCTTGTTATGTTCTACATGACTGTCCTTTCAATCATCATCCACATGGTAAATACCCTTGAAATCATTCTTTGAAATCTTTAAGATTTTTACTTTATCTATTTATCTTTCTATCTGTCTATCTATCTATCTACCCATCTATCTATCTGTCTGTCTATCTATCTATCTATCTATCTATCTATCTATCTATCTATCTATCCATCTATTATCATCATCAGTCTATTATCTATCTGTATGTAAATGATGTATATGTATACACACATGCATATGTATACATACACACAAACACACACACACACACACACACACACACACACACACGCAAACACACACATGTACTTCAGTTGAAGAAATACTTCCATGACATCTAGCTTCAAGGCATCTCAATTAGTGATCAATAGAGGAGGGCCTAGCCTATTGTGGGTGGTGCCATTCCTGGGCTGGCAGTTTGTGTTCTACAATCAATTAGATTAGGCAAGACCTGTGAAGCAAGTCAGTAAGTAGCCTTTATTGCCTCTGCTTCAGCTTTTGCTTCCAGGATCCTACCCCATTGAGTCCCTGTCCTGATGTCCCACATTGATGAACAGCACTGTATGCTCAAAACAAAACAAAATCTCCCCAAAAACCTTTCCTCCTCAACTTCCTTTTGGTCATGGTGTTTTGTTGCAGCAACAGAAATTCTAACTGATATATATTCATATATAATATATATGTAATCATAGATATGATTTTGTGAGAAACTAACTTCTCATTTTAATCAAAGTAAGTATACATAAAAGTAATCTGCAAAGTGTGGACATTGCATAAAGCATGCTATTGTTTTCTTTTGTATTTGATTACATTTATGTCTCACAATTACCTATGCATATAGGAAACATGATTATTCCTTAAGAAAGAATACAATAAGAGTTGTAATTCTATGGCTTTAAGATGGGCTTATTACAGTTGTTAGTGTTTACTAGGAAATTTCTGGATTTCCTGCCATCATTTCTAATAATTTTGTGTGGCATTGTATTGGTTGAACAAAGGCCTCTGGGGTATAGCATCTCAAATGTGAAAGAGCAGAGAGGATTTCCCTTGACTTTTCCCATATGGGGTAATTTCTAGTAAAAAAGAGCTTCATTTATCTCAAAATTTCTTGGATAACATACAAATTAAGCATCCAAACTTTTAATGCAAAACTAAGGTTTTATAAACTATTATGTCTTCTTGGTTTAACTACTTCCTCATGCTAAGATCAAAGATTCTGAAATATAATAGCTTCTTTTTGCAAGAAATACTTCATCTCTTCCCCTTTCCCACTTTGTCTACTGGGAATACACTGACTGAAGTAACTTTTTAAAACAACAAAACAAGCAAATGTAGAAAAATCCTGTTATATCTTTAAAGATATTTTAGACAAGAAACTCAGAGAATATGAGTATAAAATGATTCACTAACAACTCTGTTTTAAAATGGTTCACTTAGTTCTATAAAAGTCTTGATCTTTAAATGTCCTAAAAGAACCTTTAAAAGTCAACAATTTTGCCATAAAAATTTTAATTCATCTGAGTATGGCAGCATGTACTTTTAATCCCAGCATGCAGAAGGCAAAGACAAGTAGATCTCTATAAGTTCAAGGCCAGCTTGAACAGTTCTACCCAATTGTTTCCAGACCAGCCAAGTCTGTGTAGTAAGACTTGTCTCAAAATAAAAAAAGAAAGAAAGAAAGAAAGAAAGAAAGAAAGAAAGAAAGAAAGAAAGATAAAGAACAAAAAATTATTTTTATTTACTTTTTAAATATTTATTATTTTTACATTTTTATATTAATCTTTTTATAAACCAGACTTTAACCCCCTCTGTCTACCCTCTGACTGTTCCATATCCCCAAAAATTCCACCAGAGAACTTCTTCAGCTGATAAACAACTTCAGCAAAGTAGCTGGATATAAAATTAACTCAAATAAATCAGTAGCCTTCCTTTATACAAATGATAAGCAGGGTGAGAAAGAAATTAGAGAAGCAACATTCTTTACAATAGTCACAAGTAATATAAAATATCCTTGGGGTAACATTAACCAAACAAGTGAACGATCTGTATGACAAGAACTTGTTTATATTTTAAATGACAAATTTAAATGTATGTAACATATATAACATGATATTTTTCTTAGGGTTTCTATTGTTATCAAGAGATACCATGACAATAACAACTCTTATAAAGGAAAACATTTAACTGGTGTAGATATAATATTAAAATTATACCACCACAGACACTGTAAACCTAAACGTTGTATAGCTTTTTTTAAATTAAATAAATATCAATCCAACTACAAGTTGTTTTATCCACAATGATGTCCTTCCTGTAAGATACTCTAGTACAATGGAGGCACAATGCTTATGAGAGTATCCTACCAATACTGGATTTGATTTAAAGCCTATTTTGCAAGGAAGAGCCCCTTCCTGATGTTGCTAAGAGTACCAAGAACCTGGGATTAGATAGCTCAGGATCTAAGGTAAAACCAAATAGAAAAGGAACATCAAAATAAAATGACATTCTTCTATACTCAGAATAGTACCCTGTTCATCCATTATCACAGAAGCCTCCTTCTGCAGCAGATGAGAACAAATACAAAGATATGGAGTCAGATATAATGCAGAGAGTAAGAGACCTGGAAATACTTAGGCCTAAATGGGATCATCAGATTCCTTCACTTGGACCATAATGTTGGAAAAAGCATACGGGCTAAAGGGAATGGAGGACACTGGAGAAAAAGGCAATTCCAAACACAGAGCACTGATGCACAAATAAACTCACAGAGACTGAGGCAGCATGCCGTGAGTCTTCACGGTTCTATACCAGATGAGATCCTAGAAGTAAAAGGAGAAGTGGACACGTCCCCATCCCTAACCACATGATACCTCCAGTTGATAACCACTTAAAAATTCAGTTTTTTTGCAAGGAAATCTCACTAGGAAAACAAAGTACTTTTAAGGGTAAGCCCCATGCTCATCAGTAGATGTCTAACAGAAAACAACTCAGTGGCGTCTGTGGAGGTTCCTTGACTCATGATGTTGTATTAGGGCTCTCCCTCTCTCCTCTCTGCTCCTTCATCACTTCTCTCTTCTTTCTCTTCTCTCCTCTCCCTTTCTCTCCCCTCCCCATCCTTCCTTTTCTTCCCCCCATCCTCCCTTTCTCTTTCTTTCCTGGAATCTCTTAAACGTCTATTTTCTTTCAGTGTATACAATGGCTTGCTGTTTTATGATTTGGGGGATTGCTGAATGTACTAGTAAGTTACTGCCTCTATATCTCTTTCTTGTGGCTTTTCTTAGGGCTTTCTTCTTTGAATTAATTTCTTCTCTCCCAATTTGTTTTTGCTTTATTTTGTCATATTTTAGATGCCTGTTTTATAAGGAGAGACGGAATGAGGATTGATTGAGATGGCTGGCTAGTTCAACTCAGCTGTTCTGGCTCAAGGTCCTCTTCAAGCTGACTGATTCGATCAGATTTATTTTAGCTTCTCATTGGATTGCTCTGCTTGGCCTCAAACGAACTCTGAAAATTTATTCTAAACTTCTGTCCTTTTCCTATTCTCTGGTTTCAAGTGTCTCTGCTGACCTGTACTGAACTATAAAATGTCACTATTAAACTCATCTCCACTGCACTGTACTCACTGCACTGACTCCCAACTGTCTTTCCCTCTACCTCTTTTAAATAACTTCTCTTTCCTGTGGTGTTTTTGCGAGAGTTGAGCATATCTAATCTTTAACTCATTTTGTCAAATCCTTCTCTGATTCTTCACTCTGTCTGCCTCTCAATTATTTCTCTCAAAGATGGGTGCTTGCTTTTACAAACTAATTTTACTTTAAAGGTGTGTGCTAAGGGTGTTATCTGTATTCCATCCAGAGGGATTAAAGGTGTGTGGATGTCTGCATTCCAGTCAGTTCACACAGACCTAGATCTTCGGATATGAACTCTTGTAAGAGCAGCCATGTTGCTAGATTAAAATTCCTCTAACACAGGGTAGGTTATGAGGAACTGGGAAGGCTAGAGGGCAAGGAAACTGAAATAAATTAGTTTGCTAGTGTTCTCATAGCAAGGAAGACAGTATGGGTATGTGAATTAAGAGAAATTTATTTTCAAACAATCCTGATGACAAAGGTCAAAATGTCCAAGGTCAAAATTCAGCAGTTTCTATCAAAGGCCTCTTTTTCTTACTGTATAGATGAACATCTCCCTCTACTTGCACATGGCCTTCTCTTTTGAAGGGAGTACCCAGATTTGCCTTTTGGTAAAGATTTCTAGGTATATCAACTTGCTAAATTCAGTTAAACTTTGTTTTTTCTCCATCCAAGTACTGTTCACACACAAAAAAAAGGGTACACAGCACAAAATGCATTTTAAAAAGAATGTTTAGTTCTTTCTTTTTCTCATTATTGTTAGGCCAGCACCATTAAATTGAGAATATACTTTAATTGTATAAAAATTGATATGTTAAATCACTGATTCAAAATTTTGTTTCAATTCAATTTTTCAAAACTTTAACTCATAGCTACAAGAAGAAAGCTCACTAGTTAGATTCAATAGTCACTCAGTTAAGAATAATTCAGTCTACAATGTTGGCAGCTAGAACATGCACAGTAAGTGTAATGGTAATAATTGAGTTAAAATTAAAGAATTATCTTAGAAAGTAACTTTTTTTGTTTAATTTTAAATTTTAAAACATTTTTTGAGGAATTTTCTAAATTTATACTATGTTTATATAATTTCCACCTTAAAGGTCAAAGAACAAATACAGTGTAATTAAGCTATTAGAGAAAAGTATATCTATACATGACACTCATGTTCACAGTTAATGCATTCATATGAATCTTTATACGTTATGAAGGTATAAAACAAATGGTTATTACCATGTCCTTTAACTGATAATTCTAACCTTACAGAAGGGTTTTTGAATGCTTCACAAACTGGCTTAAATATGATTCTTTAGATTAGCTATATTTTTATCTTTTGCTTTTTAAAATTAGGAAGAAAATGTTTTTTAGAAATGGTATGCAAAATCAGGTTTCCTTGGAAATCATTCTCAGATAAGCAAGTTCATTGGCACCAAGAAAGGAGGCCAGGGATGTCACCATGGGGAAGGAGACATAAGGCAGGGGGAAGAGAAACAGAGACAGTGAGAAAGAGCATGTGCAAGCAGAGAGGGACAGAAGAGAGCAGCAGAAAATTACTTTTAAATATTGAGCCTTGAAAGATCAGTAGAACAGCAGGTACAAAAGATAGAGGAGGAGAGAAGAAAAGAAGGAAGAAAGTAAAAAGAGAAGGACAGAGAGAGAGAGAGAGAGAGAGAGAGAGAGAGAGAGACAGAGAGAGAGAGAGAGAGAAGAAAGAAACAAAGAAAAGAAGGGAAGGGAAGGAGGAAGGGGAGAAAGAGAGAGAACATAGTTCAAAAAAATTTCATTTTCATTTATATACCCTTATATTATAAAGTTTTCACATCATCACTGGGCAAGGGTACTAGTTCTTTTATCTGCTTTTATACTAAAATGTTTTATATTATAAAAATTTGAAGTAATTATCTTTAATAAAGATTATCATAAAATATAAAAATATGCCTGTAAACATGCTTAGTATATGTTTGATATTACCCAATACCTTTATTGTCAAGCTTTAACTGTCATTACATTTCTCATCCTGAGAGGTATTTACTAGTGAAATTTTGTACTAATCCACACAGATTTTATGAAACCAATTGGTTCAACATAGTCGAAGAAAAGCACTGATCTCTTATTCATGCAGATTACTAGTAACTTTCCCACAGCCGTTAATTCTGTCTGTTAGAAGTTGTTAATGTGAAGTGGAGGTTAAAGGAAGTGGGAAGATGAGTTAAAAATAAGTTGGCTGCCTTTTTGCTTTGCTTGTGATACCTTTCAGGGCATGACATATCAAATTATGCTACCTTGTATCCAAATATAAAACCAAGTGTTTTATGACAGCATGCATCCTGTTTTTAAAAGAACATTTTATTATAGCCAAATGCACTTAAGCACTTCAGCCAACTACCCAAAGGTGCAGAAGTAAGTCTACTCAGAAGCTCAAGTTAAAGATCAGTGTAAAAAAGGGCTGGACCACCTGTGTACACATGGAACGGTCTCCAGGAAGAAGCCCTCTGAATCAACAAGAACAAAAGCTCCTCAGCAGCACACTCTCCAGGATGTTAAGACACACAGGGATTACAATGTATATTCTCTTCACATTTAGCAGCTCTTTGAATATTGTGTCCTTCATGTATCCCACTACTCTCTTTGCTCTGCACTTCTTTCCAGATTTTGGATGGGTGGTCACTGGCCACTTCCCAGATCCAGCCTCAGATAACAGAGGAAGTTTCTCTTCTAAATTATAATATTTAGCAGCATTTTGGACATTTTGGTGACACATAAACAAGGTTATATCATACATGCCTCTGATATAAAGTAATATAAGTGCATTTGTATAAATTCATACAATGTTGACAGAATTACTTCATACTCTCAAGTGTATGTTTGTGGTTATATTGGACTTATTACAGTACTCTAATAATGACTTTTTTACAAAATAACACATACTAATTTATTCATTTCACTACTAATTTTCATAAAATACATAATAATAATTACAAGTAATTTAATTTTTTTGTTTGTTGATGACAAGCATATGTGGGTGGATCTGTCTGTGAGCAAACAGAACAATAGATTAAAGAGTATTTATAAACTGTCTGCTTTCTTAAGAATAAAAGCTGAAAGGCAATTACAAAAAGACTCAGCATATCAGATGTAAAATCCCATTAACATGATTTTCATGTGGAAGGTACAATAGGGATTAAAGCAACCACATTTTCTTCCCAACACAGAAACTTCCAGCTGTAAGAATTAATGACAAAGCAAAAGTACAATAGACTAGATAAAGAAAAAGTAGTTTTAAAACTAGGCATTTGGCCAATCGTGACCATAGTCTAATTCTACAAATATGTTTTAAAGTCAAGACTGTCAGCATGAACTCGGACCTAATTACTAGAATTATGAAATCTGTTAAGAAGCCAAATGCCCCTGAATCACTGGATATTCTCATATTAAGTATTGCATGGTTGCCAAAACCTTAAAAACTCCACTCCGATCTCTTGTACTTAATCTCATTGACACTAGGAGGATTTTAGTAATAAAATCTAAACAGTTATTTAGTCACTTAGTCACTGTAGGTTTTTTTTTTTTTTTTTTTTTTGCTCTGGTTTTGGTCTGGCATTGGAAAGTAACACCACCAGCAGGCATTTGCTGGAAGACATGGGTCTAAGGGACAGAGAAGATATACCACAGAGGAACAGTCAGAAATCTTTCAGACAATTTTACAAAATAAAAACTAGAGCTGTATGTGAATCAATTATCAGCACTATAAAATTATTTACTGATAGATTATTCTCTTGGGCCTGATGTTATAGCAGATGTTTCTTCTTGGGAAGCACTGCAGTCTCCCTGTGATGAGTACATTTCATGTGCCAGTACTGTTTCAAGAATTGGTACGATTGGAGAAAGTACAATTTTCCATACATAATTTACATTCAAGCACAGGTGGATTGACTAAATGGTAAATGTCATTATGTGTGCATAAAATTCAATGCCAGGGGAAGTGTGCTAAAGGGAATGGCAGAACAGCAACGGGAAGAATATGGAGTAGAGAATGTAGGGAATGGGCAAGGTTTTCACATAGGGTAGCACCTGAGAAGGGACTAGAATAATGGGAGATAACAATACACTGACAACAGACAGAGAAAAACTTAAGTAGAAGAAAAAACATTGTTTAATTTATTTTTATTCATTGTATTTTTAACAGTATGAAGATTGCTTGAATGTTTGTTTGTTTGATTGATTGAATGATTGATTGATACATTGCGCCACTGATCACAACAAAGCCTCAAGTACATTAAGTCTGAGCTGGTGTGTGTATGTGTGAGAGTGTGTGTGTGTGTGTGTGTGTGTGTGTGTGTGCGCGCGCAGAGAACCTGGTACAGACCCCTGTAGTTCTTGTGATTGATACTTTCGTCTCTGTCAGTTCATACTTGGTTTGTTTTGCTGATTCAGAGACACTTGTTTTCCTGGTATCTTCCATCCCCTCGGGCAATTACAACCTTTCCACCTCCTTTTCTATGGGATTCCCTGAGCTCTGAGGTGAGGGATTTTATGGAGACCTTCAAAATTAGACTCTCTTTCTGTATAATGTCTGACTGTGGGTCTCTGCATCTGTTCCCATCTGCTGACAGATGAAGCTTCTCTAATGATGACTGGATTAAGCATTGATCCATGATTATAGCAAAATATCATTAAGAATCCTTTCTTTCTTTCATTCTTTCTTTTTCCTTCCCTTTCTCCTCCTCCTCCTCTTCCTCCTCCTCTTCCTCCTCCTCCTTTTCCTCCCTTTCCTCTTTGTGTTTCTCCTCTTCTTTCTCTTCCTCTTTTTGAGATCAGTAGTGTTTCTGTTTTACCCTAGGACTCTGGGTTATCTTATCTCTGGTTCTTACTTACCCAAGCAATGTTGTGTGATTAAGAATCCTTCTCCTTGATCGAGCTTTAGGTCAAATGAGACATTGGTTGGTTACTCCCACATGTTCTGTGTCACCATTGGCCTGAATGTATTTTGCATGTAGGACAGATTCTTGCTCAAAGGTTTTATAGCTGGACTTGTGTCCCTGATTTTTTTTTTTTTTTTTTTTTGGTAGCTTTCAGAGTACATTCTCACAACAAAGAGCCTAGAACATAAGGAAGGTTGAGTTCTCCATGTAGCCACCAACTCTACTTCATTGTATGCCACACATTTCGGTATGCCATGTATTCATTTTCACTGATTTCTAGAAAGTCTTTGGTTTGCTCTTTATTTCTGTTTGACTCAGTTTTCATTCAGTAGAGGTTTGTTCAGTTTCTATGAGTCCTTTTTCTTTCTCTTGTTTCTGTTGTTGATATCTAGCTTTAATCTGTGATGGTCTGATAGGATGCGGGGGGTTATTTCACTTTTCTGGTATCTGTTGAGACTAGCTTTGTATCTGAGACTGTGGACAGTTTTGAAGCAAGTTTTGTGAAGTGCAGAAAAGAAGGCATTTTTGTGTGTGTGTGTGTTTGGGTGAACTGCTCTCTATATATCTGTTATGTCGATTTGGTTTATAACATCTGTTAGCTCCAATATTTCTGTTTAGTTTTTATCTAGATGACTTGCTCATTGGTGAGAGTGGGGTACTGAAGTCTCCCACTACCATTGTTAGAGGGTTACTATGTGATTTAAGTTATATTCATTTTTTTTTTTTTTACAAACTTCTGTGCCCTTGTGCTTGGGAAATAGATGTTAAAAATTGAACTGTTTTCTTAGTGGATTTTTCTTTTGTTGAGTATTTAGTTTTCTTCCCTATTTTCTGACTAGTTTTGGTTTGAAATCGATTTTATTAGATATTGAAATGGCTATATCAGCTTGCTTTTAGGTCCATATGTTTGGAATACATTTCAACCCTTTACATGAGATAATGTGTATCCTTGATATTGAAGGGTATTTCTCAATGCAGCAGAATAGTGGATCTTGTCTTCACATCCATTCTCTTTATCTGTGTGTTTTTATTCAGAAATTGACCATTGTTATTAAAATACTTTAATAAACAAACATTGTTAACTATGGTTATTTTGCTCTTGCTGTTGCTGTTGTTTTGGTGGTAGTGGTTTGTATGTGTGTGTGTGTGTGTGTGTGTGTGTGTGTGTATTTTTCCCTATTTTTGAAAGTGCTGGTGGAAGATTATTTATTTCCTGTGATTTTATAGGTGTAGTTTACCTCCTGAGTTTTTCCTTGTAGGAATATATATATATAAATTTGACTTTGTCCTAGAATATCCTGTTTTCTGTATAGTTAGTGATTGAAAGGTTACTAGATATAGTAGTCTGTGCTGGCCTCTGTGGTCTCTTAAAGTCTTTGAGTCATTGGTCCAGGTCCCCCTGGCTTTTAAAGACTTATTGCAAAGTCAGGTGTAATTCTAACTGATGTGCTTTATGTGTTACATGGTATTTTTCTTTTTCATCTTTTAATAGTCTTTCTTTGTTCTATATATGTAGCATTTTAATTATTGTTTGGTGAAGGGACTTTCTCTTCTGGTCCAGTCTATTTGGTGTTCTGTATTCTCATGTATCTTAATAGGCATTTGCTTCTTGAGGTTAAGTAAATTTTCTTCTCTTATTTTGTTGTAAACACTTTCTGGGCCTTTGAGCTGGTCTTCTTTTTCTATCTCTATAACTATTATTATTAGATATGGCCTTTTCATAGTGATCTAGATTTTCAGGATGTTTTGTGTCCAGGACTTTTTAGATTTTTGACAGTTTCTTTCACTTTCATAGCCTTTTTATCTGTCATATTTTCAGTTCTTGGGAGTCTTTCCTCTGTCTCTGATACTATTTCAGAAAAGCTTGTATCTGTATTTCCTTTTCAGACTTCTAACTATTTTTATGTTCAGAATTCCCTTAGTTTGGATTTTTATTATTGATTCTATTTCCAATTTCAGGTCTTGAGTACTTTATTTATTTTCTTATACTGCTTATTTGTCTTTTCTGGGTTTCTCTAAGAGATTTATTTATTTCCTCTTTAAAGACCCTTGTTCATATTCATAAAAGCTGTCTTGATGTCTTTTTATTGTGCTTCAGCTATGTTATAATATACAGGGCCTGCTTTGATAGGCTAGCTCAGCTTTATAGAGACATATTGTCCTGGCTGTTATCAATTGTGTTTTTGCTGGTATCTCAGCATCTAGGATTTACTTTGATTATAGATCCAGGATCTGATTTTTTAATTTGTCTCTGTTGGTTCCTTGACTTCTATTTTATCTCTATTTTTCGAGAGTGAGATGGTTATATGTTGCCCAAATTTCCATCCTGTTCAGATGGTGCTTTATGGGATACAGGGATGAGTTAGGGAAAGAAGGCTTTGACCAGAAGGTGTTTGTGATCATTGGGAGGTGGGATCAGAGAATAAAAGGAGGACATAAGCAGGTTCCCTGTTACAGTGCTGGAGATGAGATTGTAGGGATTGAATCAAAGGACCAGTAGGAGAGGTGTGGTTATGTCTACACCCTACTTATTGCCCTGGGAAGAACAGCTCTAGGGTTTCCACGGATGGCCTGCTGGAGTTGGGGCCTGGCACAAAGTAACCAGCTGGTAGAAAGAGATTAGGAAGGGGTTATCTGTGTTGTGGAATTCATAGGAAAAGTGAGGCTACAGTAGCTGGTATTCTGGTGGAGTTCTAGGGATGAGACTGAGGGGTTGGATCTAGGGGAACAGAGAGCAAAATTCTTAATTTTTTTACAGACTTGTTTCTGCTCTGAATGAAAATGTTAACCAGGTTCCACACAAACCCTTTCTTTCTTTTCTTTCTTCATTTTCCTCTTCTTTCCTTCTTTCTTTCTCTCTTTCTTTCTTTTCTTTTTCTCTTCTTTCTTTCTTTCTTTTGTTTTGTTACATATTGTTTTGTTTTTGGTTGTTTGTGACAAGGTTTTTCTGTGTAACCTTAGCTGTCCTGGAACTCACTCTGTAGACCAGGATGGTCTTGAACTATCAGAGATCCATCCTCCTACCTCTACCCCACTTGTGATGAAAATAAAGTCCTGTGACACCACTATCCAGTGAAATCTTTTCTATATTTATATTTTTTTTGTCTTTATTGTTCCTGTTAATACGAAGAAGTTTGTATTAACTTGTGTATTATAATAAAGTCCAGTCATTATTTTCTCAAGTATTATTCATCTTTTCTTTTACTTTACTTTTTTTGCTTCTTAATCATCTTTATATGTGGTGTTAGTTCATTTTGGTTAATGGGATAAAATACAATGACCAAAAGCAATTTAAGGAAGAAAGCATTTATTTTAGCTTACTGCTTCAGAATGGAGTACATAAAGATGGGGAAAGCAAGAACAGTGGCAGGAACAGGAAACTAGCTGATTAAATGTTATCTATACACATGGAGCAGAGAGAGAGAGAGGGGGAAGATGGTGAGGGAGAGAGAGATAGAGACAAGAGAGATAGAGAGAGACAGAGAGATAGGAGACACACACATACACACACAGAGAGAAAAAGAGAGAGAGAGAGAAAGAGAGAACCTCCAGAGCTGTGTTTTCTCTAGGAAGGCTGTACCTCCTAAAGATTTCATAGCCTTCCTAACCAGAACCACCAATAGGGAGCAAGTGTTCTACTAATTGAGCCAATGGGGCATATTTTTCACTCGAACCACCACACACGTACATTAAAATTCTCATTCTGCCTACCACATTTCTTAAATTTCTTTCATCTGCTTCAGTAAACTTTTTATTTGTAGGCATATCTTGAAGTCTATCATCAGCATACAACCTTCACCAGAGAAGTTCTACTCAGCTTTTCAATTGACCTTTTGACACCTTTTTTACATGTTTTTCTAGTATCTACATTTGAGTTTTATTTGATGTCCTCATAATGTTAAAGGGGAGAAAATAACTAGTCATGTGATCAAGTCAATTGTAGCAGATCTGTAGTTTGACTAGTCTACAGTCTGCTTGCTCTTTCCATGAGACATTTCCAAGTGAATTAGCATTTGACTTGATATATAGTCTGATATAGATGCATTTGATAAGTAAGTGGCTTCTCGTTGTTTCACCTAAATAAAATCCCAGGACAGTCTATGTGCTAGGGAGATAGTTCAGCAGTTACAGACTTTGCTCAGTAACCATGAGAACAGTATATAGATCCCACATAAGTGCATTTTCTAATTTCAGCCTTGAAATCCCGAGACAGCAAATGAACTGAGCAATGTGAATAGGCAGACTTTTGCATCTCAGTGAGCTTAGGTTTTGATAAAAAGATCCTGCTTCAAAGAATAATGCAGAAGACTGATAAAGAAAGAGTACCGACATGAACCTCAAATATAAACAAGCATGTACACACAAACATACATACACATATGTATAACAACACAACCCATGTAACCCACCCATGTGTGAACACATGCAATCTCAACAACACAATATACAAATAGAAGGAGAAGAAGGAGAAGGAAGAAGAAGAAGGAGGAGGAGAAGGAGAAGGAAGGAGAAGAATAAGAGGAAGAAGAATAAGAAGAAGAATAAGAAGAAGAAGAAGAAGAAGAAGAAGAAGAAGAAGAAGAAGAAGAAGAAGAAGAAGAAGGAGGAGAAGAAAAAGGAAAAAAGAAAAAAGAAAGAAAAGGAAAGAAACGAAAAGAAAAGAAAAACTATCAGGGAAAAATAAAGGCTGAGTATAAAGGAAATATTCCTGCCTGACTTCCTTTCATCTGGGCACCTGTACACTTCGGATATTAAACATTAACCAAAGCATCAGTTCTTCTTTTTGCTCTGCATGCCAGATACATTTTCCTGAAACTAAGGTCAAAGGCTGTGACTTTTTCTCAGTACTAATACAAAGAGATCTATGCTTGTCCATACTTGTATGTGTACATCTGGCAATTTGTTAAATATATTTCTGTATAAACATGCATGGATTATAATATAAACCAAATATTAATATGAAACTGAGTAATGAGGAAATTGTAAAATAATAAGCAGTTTATAAACAAATCTCTGAGTCTCCAGCACACTAAATGCATATCTTTTGTATTGCTACTCTCTACAAGCTATAGGGGAGACAATTCTCACTATAAGCAAATAAGTAAATGCACAATCAAGTTCATCTTGAATCTTTTCAACTGCAAACATACTGTAATTTTTTATGTTTTCTAAAAATATTGTCTTTTTGAAAAATGTTTCTTTTAATTTTTTTATTTTTATTGAAAATAAATTCTTTCACACAATATACCCTAAATAACTTTTCTTCCCTCTACTCCTTAGCACCAACCCCACACCTACCCTTTCTCTCAGATTCATTCCTGTTCCATTTCCCCTTCAGACATGAGCAGATCTCCAAGGGACAACAGCCACACAAGACAAAGCAAGATACAATAAGACAAGGTAAAGGCCCTTATACTGAAGCTGGACAAGGCAACCTAATAGGAGAAACAACATCCTGAAAGCAGGCAAAGGAGGCAGAAATACACTCAGTGCCACTGTTAGGAGTTCCACAAATACAACAAGCTAACATCAATAACCAAATGTATTGAAAGAACTAGGTGCATGCCCATGCTTGCTGCTTCAGTCTCTGTGAATGCACAAATCTCGCTTAGTTGATTCAGTGGGCCATACTCTCCTGGTATTCGTCATCTCCTTGGACTCCTATTTTTTTTCCTTTTCTATGGGGTTCCCAGAGCTCCAAGGAGAGAAACTCGATTGAGAACTTCAACTTAGACTCTCTCTTTCCCAATAATGTCTGGCTGTAGGTTTCTGATCTCACTTCCACTTGCTGCCAAAGGAAGCCTTTCTGATGGTGATGATGAGTATAGCAGAAAATCATTAGGAATCATTTCATTGATTATTATTATTATTATTATTAATTTTCTATTAGTGTTGGTTTCTAGCATTGGTCTCTGGGACATCCAGTCTCCAGTTCCTGGCCATCCAAGTAATGATGGGTATAGGCTCCCTCTCATGGAATGAGTCTCAAGTTAAATCAGGTATTGGTTGGCCACTTCCACAAGTTCTATACCACCATTGCCCAGGCACATCATTCAGGTTGGACAGATTGTTGGTCAAAGGTTGCAATTGACTTGCTGTTCACATTTCTCTTTTCATAGCCTGATGTGTACCTTCCCTCACCAAAGAGACTAGAAAGTAAGGATGAAGACTACAGGTAGCAACTACATTAACTATTTTTTCCTTTTTAAAAGTTTATTTTTTTTTTAATTTTTAAAAAATGTTCACTTGTTTATGTGGATCTATGCCACGTACAAGCAAGTGTCCATAGAGTCCAGATATAGAATTGAATCCTCTGAGTCTTGACTTATACAACCAACATGGGTGCTAGGAAACAAAATTGGCTTCTTTGAAAAGTAGCAAGAACTTTTAACCATTGAACCAATTCTTCAGCTTTTTTCTTTATTTTGTTCTTTGAAAATATAATAGATATATACAATTAGGTATATTGTCTTTAGAACATTTTCTAGTTTAGCTAATATATGCCACAGTAAGTTCTACATTTAAAATATTTGTATTATTTGATACTTTTTATAATTTTCTCATTGTTTAAAATTCATAAATTATTGATTACAATCTATACATATGTAAATGTAAATATACTTAAACCAAAGTCAGAGTTATATGTACAAATATGAATTTTCTTTTTTTTTTAGTATTGGTAAACTATCATAGCCTTTGACCTTGGTTACAGATACTTGTATCACTCAACATATATAGAAGAAAATGCTTACATGTATCTTTCTTTGTTATGTTTAGTAGATATTACCACAGTATTATAAATAATTAAGACTTGTCCTATTTTCAAACACCAACTTCTATAATTTTGTTAATTCTTTAATTTGTGTATGTAGTTATTCTAAACAAATGATACTTATTTTACAGTTTTCAGTTAGGCTGGAGTGAGGAAAGTATTTTTCTTTAATTCTGGTGGTTCATCAGACTTATTTTAAGTTAAGTCAGTTCCTCATCAGTATTTTTTTTTTTAATTCCAGTGTCTTTAGACTGCATATTCAGCATTGTAAATGCTCTACACTTATCAGGTAATGTAGAATAGCATATGACTTTGCATAGCTGACAGTTAAATTGGTCTCATTTATAGCTTTATAATTGTCTCACTTCTAATGGGTGTATCTTTAATTGTTGATGTTTGGTCTGTCACTATGTATTGTAATGCTAAATTCTGTACCTGAAACCCTAGTTGCTTATTAGTGCATTTTCATGATTACCAGTGTTTGTTGTATAAACCATGGTCCTTATTTTAAAACTATTGGGTAAAAATGGCTACAGCCAATTACTGGAGAAATTAGAGGTAGGTGGAATTTGACTTATCAGTTTTGGGATTGGAGAGAGAGAGAGAGAGAGAGAGAGAGAGAGAGAGAGAGAGAGAGAGAGAGAATGACAGAGTGAGGAAAAAGAAGGAAAAAGAAGAGAAGGAGCAGGAAGAAGGGAAGAAGAAAAAGAAGAGAAAGAGGAAGAAGAAAGAAGAAGAAGAACAAGAAGAAGAAGAACAAGAAGAACAAGAACAAGAAGAACAAGAACAAGAAAACCAAGAAGAATCAGAACAGGAATTAGGATGAGAGGGAGAGGAGCAAACCACCATGAGAAGAGGTAGACTGTGAACAGATGGATAGAAAAATCAGCACATATTTGGGGTAAGTAGCTAGAGGTAATGCTAGGGAAATAGCCAGGCCAGCAGCTAAAGAAGTAGTTTAAGGCTTACTTCCCAGCAATTGTCAAAGCCATATAAAAGAATCAAAGTCAGTCCTATTCATTCATAAGCTAGACAGGAATAAGTTTAAATTGGATCAACATCCAACCATTCAGGCTACCAAGATCTGAGATAAGAAGCCCCAAACAAATTTCCTTCAGTGGTGCTCTAAGCTGTGCTATTTAATGAGTTTCTCCTCCTTCTGTATTTTTAAAGATTTGTTTTTAATATTTTTAATTATGTGTGTTATGAGAGGTTGTGTGTGTGTGTGTGTGTGTGTGTGTGTGTAATAGCCTACAAAGGCCAAAGGTGTCAGACTATCTGGAGTTACAGGCAATTTTGAATTCTCCAAATTCTAACCTGGTGCTAGGAACCCAACTTTGCTTCTCTGCAAGAGAAGTTGACCCTCTTAATTCCTGAGATACTCCCCACACTATCTTCTGTGGTTTTAATTGATCATGTTATATGATAATATTTTCCTTTATAGTATATCAATTATATTTCTTTAACGTTTTCTATTGGTTGCCCTAGGGTTTGCATGCACCATTTATTAAGCTCAGTTTAAGACAAAGAAACTACATTGATTTATGGGCAGTAATGATCTCAACCATATTTCTAATTCTTCTCATTCCATAGGAAGTTCTATTATTCCTCATTTTTCTATGTACAATAATAATCTATACTGCTGCTGCTATTTTAAAAGTTAAACCAAAGTAGATCACCAGGTTGATTGCTCCTCTGATGACACAACAGTCTGAAGACCTCTCAGGAGTTCTGCTGCATGTAGGACAACAGACCCTACAGGCTAAAGGCCTCCCATGAAAACAGCTACATGCACAGCCACAGATTGACTGTTCTTTGAAGAGCCAATAGTCTGAAGACCTCCCAAAAATTTTGCTGCAGCCAAGGCAGAGCAACAAATCAGCAGCTTGTCTGCCCCTCTGGAGACCTCACAGTCTGAATGCCTCCCAGGAGAGCTACTGCAGCCAGGGCAACGGGTCAGAGGCATACATTCCCCTCTGAAAATCCCACAGTCTTGAAGGCTTCACAGGAGGTCTGCTACAGCCAGGGCCATAGGTCTCCCAGGAGACCAGCAGCAACCCAGGGACACAGGAGGCAGTCTCCAGACAGAGATACCTAGACCAGCTAACACTAGAGATAACCAGATGGCTAGAGGCAAGTGCAAGATCGCAAGCAACAGAAGCCAGTATACTTTAGCATCATCAGAACCCAGTTCTATCATCACAGCAAGCCCTGAATATACCAACACACCTGAAAATCAGGAAGCTGATCTAAAATTCTATCTCATGAAGATATTAGAGTACTTTAAGGAGAATATAAATAACTCACTGAAAAAAAAAAAAAAACAAAGGAAAACACAGGTAAAAAGGTAGATGCCCTTAAAGAAGAAACAAATAAATCTCTTAAAGAAATACAGGAAAACACAATCAAACAGGTCAAGAAATTGAACAAAGCTGTCCATGACCTAAAAGTGGAAGTAGATACAATAAAAAACATAAATGGAGGCAACCCTTGAAATGGAAAACCTAGGAAAGAGATTAGGAATTACAGAGGTCAGCATCATCAACAGAATACTAGAGATAGAAGAAAGAAAGTCAGGTGTAGAAGATACCTTAGAAGATATTGACAGAACTGTCAAAGAAAATTCAAAACATAAAAAGCTTCTAACCTGAAACATCCAAGAAATCCAGATCACAAGGAAAAGACCAAATCTAAGAATAATAGAAAGAGATGTAAGCAAAGATTCCTACCTCAAAGGACCCTAAAATGTCTTCAACAAAATTATAGAGGAAAATGTCCCAACCTAAAGAAAGAGATGGCCATAAATATACAAGAAGCCTACAGAACACCAAATAAATAAACCAGAAAAGAAAATGCTCCCATCACATAACAATCAAAACAGTAAATGCAAAGAACAAAGAAAGAGTATTAAAGGCAGTAAGGAAAAAGGCCAAGTAACATATACAGACAGACCTATCAGAATTACACCAGACTTCTCAACAGAGACACTAAAAGCCAGAAGAGCCTGAACAGATATCATGCAGACCCTAAGAGAACACAAATGCCAGCCTAGGCTAGTATACCCAGCAAAACTCTCAATCAACTTAGATAGAGAAAACAAAAAATTCAAGGACAAAACCAAACTCAAACAATACATATTTCTCAATCCAGCCCTACAGAGAAACCTAGAAGGAAAACTCCAACAGAAGGAGGGTACCTACACTAAAGAAAAAACAAGATATTAATCATCTCACAACAAAGCCAAAAGGAGAGAATCAGAGGCACATAATGCCACCTATAACAACAAACATAACGAGAATTAACAATCATCTGTCATTAATATCTATCAATGTTAACAGACTCAATTCCCTAATAAAAAGACATAAGCTAATAGACTGAATACAAAAACAGGGTCCAGCATTTTGCTGATACAAGAAACATACCCCAGTAACAAAGACAAACAGTACCTCAGAGTAAAAGGCTGAAAAAATGTTTTCCAAGCAATGATACCAAGAAAAAAGCTGGAGTTGCCATCCTAATATCCAATAAATAGACTTTCAACCAAAAGTTATCAAGCAAGATGGGAATGGAAACTTTATATTTATCAAAAGAAAAACATTCACCAAGATGAAGTCTTAATTCTGATTATCCATGCCACAAATGCAAGGACAGACACATTTATAAAAGAAACTTTTTTAAAGCTCAAAACACACATTGAACTCCACACAATATTAGTGGGAGACTTCAACTCCTTGCTTTCACTAAAAGACAAGACATTGAAACTGAAACTAGGCAGAGATACAGTGAAACTAATAGAGGTTATGAACCAAATGGATTTAATAGATATCTACAGAACATTTTACCCTAAAACAAAAGAATATACCTTCTTAGCACCTCATGCTACCTTCTCCAAAATTGACCATATAATTGGTCAGAAAACAACCATCAACCTATACAAGAAGATTGAAATAGTACCATGCATTCTATCAGATCACTACAGCCTAAGGCTGGTCTTCAATAACAACAAAAACAACAGAAAACACACATACCCATGGAAATTGAACAACTCTATGCTTAATGATAACTTGGTCAGGGAAGAAATAAAAAGGAAAGTAAAAAATAAAAGACTTCCTGGTAAAAGGTATAGAAAACTTATGAAAAATATAGAAAGTTTTTATGACCCTTAGACCTGAGCAAAAGAATGCAGGTTCACTAGTTCCTCCAAGAAAGCAGAACTGAATATAAGATTTTAGGCCTTCACTGCCCCGGGATACATTCTACATTCCGGGAGGGGTACATTATCCCTGAGTCAGAAGACACTTGCTAGATTAACATTCAGGAGAGGAAGACAGAGGCTGATTAACATTTCTCAGACCTCAGGGAAGAGAATCCACCTGCGGGTGGAAGGCCCAAAGGAGGAAGACACATTCCTGATCACAAAGAAAAATGCAAGTCATCTGGGTGGTCCCAGGAACTGGCTGACCTTAAGATAAATGGTTGGGCAAGGTTACATTCTTACAAAAGATAAGTATATAAGATGTTTTCCCCACGACCCTGACTAAATTTAGGTTGGGACTTTTTAAGACTTTCTACTGTTTTTATGTTTTTTCCTTGGTTACCCCCTCACCCCCCCTTCGTTTGTGGTTCTTCCCTATATAAGCCCCCCACTCCCATCTGAAGGGGTCAATTCCTCTGCTCCTGTGTGGGTTATGAATTGACCATCAGTCGACTGATCCTGAAATATACCTCTTGCTGTTGCATCAAGAATGATGTCTTGTGAATTATTGGGTAGCCGCAAATTCCTGAGGCTTGAGGGAGGTCCTCCCTTCGTGGGGGATCTTACACTGGTAGTCAATGAAAATGATGACATACCATACCCAAATATGGAATACAATGATAGCAGTGCTAAGATAAATATTCACAGCACTAAGTAGCATGGTAAAGAAATTAGAGAGATCCTACACTAGTAACTTAACAACATACCTGAGATCTCTAGAACAAAATGAAACCACACAGACACCCAAGAGGAGTAGAAAGCAGGAAATGGTTAAATGCAGGGCCTAAATAAACAAAGTAGAAACAAAGAGAATGGTACAAAGACTCAACAAAACCAAAAGCTGGTTCTTTGAGAAAATCAACAAGATAAATAAAACTTTAGCCAAACTAACTAAAGGTGACAAAGACAGTATCCAAATTAAAAAATATCAGAAATGAAAAGGAAGACACAACAAGAGAAATTGAAGAAATTCAAAAAGTCATCAGATACTGTGACAAAAGCCTATATTCAACAAAACTGGAAAATCTAAATGAAATGAATAATTTTCTAGACAGGTGCCACATAACAAAATTAAGTCAAGAGCAGTTAAACTATCTAAAAAGGCCCATATCTCCTAAGGAAATAGAAATCATTAAAATCTTTCCACCCCCCAAAAGCCTAAGTCCAGATGGCTTTAGTATAGAATTCTACCAGACCTTCAAAAAAGAACTAATATCAACACTCAAACAATTCCATAAAATAGAAATAGGAGGAACACTGCCTAATTCATTCTATGAAACCAGGATTACTCTAATACATAAACCACACAAGGACCCAAGCAAAAAAGAAAACTTCAGACCAATTTTACTTATGAATATCGATGTAAAATACTCAGTAAAATTCTCGAGAACTAAATCCAAGAACACATCCAAAACATTATTCACCATGATCAAGTAGACTTCATCCCAGGGATGCAAGATTGGTTCAATATACAAAAATCCGTTAACTAAATCCACTATATAAACAAATTCAAAATAAAAAAAAATCATGATCATCTCCTTAGATGCCGAAAAAATCATTTGACAAAATATAATTCCCCTTCATGTTAAAAATAATAGAGAGATCAGGAATTCAGGACTCATACCTAAACATAATAAAAGCATTATACAGCAAGCCAACAGCCAATACCAAATTAAATGGAGAGATACTAGAAGCAATCCCACTAAAATCAGCCACAAGATAAGCATGCCCACCCTCCCCATATCTATTCAATATAGTACTTGAAGTTCTAGCTAAAGCATTAACATAACAAAAGGAGATCAAGGAAAAACAAATCAGCAAAAAAGAATTCAAGGTATGACTATTTGCAGATGATATGAGAGTATACATAAGCAACAACAAAATAATTCTACCAGAGAACTTCTCCAGCTGATAAACAACTTCAGAAAAGTGGCTGTATAGAAAATTAACTCAAATAATTCTGCAGCCTTCCTTTATACAAATGATAAATTGTCTGAGAAAGAAATCAGGGAAATAACACCCTTCACAGTAGTCTCAAATAATACAAAATAATCTGGGGTAACTCTCACCAAACAAATGAAAGACTTATATGACAATAACTTCAAGTCTCTCAAGAAAAAAAAGGAAGAAGTCCTCAGAAAATGGAGAGAGCTCCTATGCTTATAGCCTGGTAGAATTAACATAGTAAAAATGTCCATCCTACCAAAAACAATCTACAGATTCAATGCAATCCCCATGAAAATCCCAACAAAATTCTTCAAAGTTATGGAAAGAGCAATTCTCAAATTAATCTAGAAAAGTAAAAAACCCAGAACAGCAAAAACAATTCTTAACAATAAAAGAACTTCTGGTGGAATCACCATTCCTGACCTCAAGCTATACTACAGAACAATAGTGATAAAAACAGCATGGCATTGCTACAGTGACAAACACACTAATCAATGGAATAGAATTAAAGACCCAGAAATAAAACCACATATTTATGGACACTTGATCTTTGTCAAAGGAGCCAAAAATATACAATGGAAAAAAGAAACCATCATCAATAAATGGTTCTGGTCTAACTGGCAATCTGTATGCAGAAAAAATGAAAATAGATCTGTATTTGTCACTATGCACAAAGCTCAAGACCAAGTGTATCAAGTACTTCAAAAAAAAAAAAAAAAAAATACCAGGTACACTGACTATAATTGAAGAGAAAGAGGAAAAGAGATTCAAACTCATTGGCACAGAGGAAAAATTCCAAAACAGAGCTCCAATGGCTCAG
This sequence comes from Arvicanthis niloticus, assembly GCF_011762505.2. Taxonomy (NCBI): domain Eukaryota; kingdom Metazoa; phylum Chordata; class Mammalia; order Rodentia; family Muridae; genus Arvicanthis; species Arvicanthis niloticus. The sequence continues at coordinate 63,959,169 of NC_047672.1, read as the reverse complement.
GTTCTAAGATCAACAAGTGACAAATGGACCTCATGAAACTGGAAAGCTTCTGTATGGCAAAGGACATAGCCAATGGGACAAATCAGCAACCTACAGATTGGGCAAAAGTCTTCAGTAACTGCATGTTGGATAGAGGACTAATATCCAAAATATATAAAGAACTCAAGAAGCTAACCACCAAGACAACCAAATTACCAAACAACCCAATTAAAAAATGGTGTATAAAACTAAACAGAGAATTCACAACAGAGGAGTCTTTCAATGGCTGGGAAGCACCTAATGAAATCTTTAAAGCCCTTAGTGATCAGATAAATGCAAATCAAAATGACACTGATATTTCACCTTACACTAATCAGAAGTTTAGGTCAAAACCTCAGGTGACAGTACATGTTGACAAGGATGTGAAGGAAGAGGAACACTCCTTCATTGCTGGTGGGATTGCAAACTGGTACAACCACTCTGGAAATCAATCTGGAGGTTCATCAGCAAATGGGAAATAGAACTTCCTGAAGACCCTGCTATACCACTCTTGGGCATATTCTGAAAAGATGCCCTACTATGCCACAGGGGCATGTGTTCCACTATGTTCATAATGGCCTAATGATGATAGCCAGAAGCTGGAAATATCCAGATGTCCCTCAGTGGAAGAATAGCTACAGAAAATATGGTTCATTCACCTAATGGAATACTACTCAGCTATTAAGAATGAGGACATCATGAGTTTTGCAGGCAAATGGATGGAAATAGAAAAAAAAAAAAAAAAACCATCCTGAGTGAGGTAACTCAGATCCTAAAGGACATACATGGTATGTACTCACTCATAAGTGGATATTAGCCAAAATAGTACAGAATACCCAGGATACAATCCAGAGAACTCAAGAAGTTTAAAGAGCTGAAGGCCCCAAGTGAAGATGTCTCAATCCCTTTAGGTAGGGAGAAGAAAGAAATCACAGGGGACAGAGGGAATGAAGGACCTGGGTGGGAGAGAGAAAGGGGAGTAGAAAAGGGGAACATGATCAGGTATTAAGAGGTGGAGGGAAACATGACTGAAGCCCCGCAGGCTAGCACACAAAATGGAAACAGTCAACCTTTGGAGGTAGGAAGTTGGGGGGGACCTTCTAGAATGTACTAGAGACCTGGAGGTGAGAAACTCTCAGGACTCAAAGGGGGAGACCTTAAATGAAATGCCATATAGTGGGGAGAGGAAACAGGTAGTGTCCACCTCCAGTAGAAAGACAGGGCATCAAGTGGAGGGATAGGATTGCCATCCCAGTCAGAAACCCTGAACCAGAATTGTCCCTGTTTAAAAGAACTGCAGGGAGAAAAATGGAGAAGAGCATGAGGAAAAGGGGGTCCAGTGACAGGCCCAAACTGAGATTCCCCTCAAAGGGAGGCTCCAAGGCCTGACAATATTACTGATGCTATGGTGTGCATGCAGACAAGAGCCTAGCATGGCTGCCCTCCAAGAGGCCCAAAAAGCAGCTGAAAGAGTCAGATGCTTTATACCCAACCAGTGGAGAGAAGCAGGTGAATCCTGGGACTGAATTATGGAAAAGCTGGAAGAAGCTGAGGAGGAGGGCAACCCTACAGAAAGACCAGCAGTTTCAACTACCCTGGACCCCTGAAAACTCTCTGCCACTGTCGCGGCCCGTACTGCCCGGCTTTGTGGGCCAAAATGTTGCGGCCTGCTCCGCTCCACGCTTGGCAGCCACTGTGTCTTGGCCCAAGCAGCCGCTCGGATCCGAGGGTCAGGGTCTAGAGAGAGAGAGAGAGAGAGAGAGAGAGAGAGAGAGAGAGAGAGAGAGAGAGAGAGAGAGAGAGGATAAAGGGGAAGAGACGTGAAGAATGGAGACAAGACAGAAAGTCTGATCAAGTCTCTTTATTGAAGGGAATTCTGGGGTATTTATACGCTTTTACCACGTGGCTTGTAGGCGCGTGGATACCACATGCCTTGCAGGTGTTGATATGACGTAAGCCTTACAGGCATCTATAGCCGTGGATAGCACGTGCACCGCAATGCCTTGCAGGCGTGGATACCACGTGCGCCTTATAAGCATGTATGGCGTAGATAGCACGTGGACAGCACGTGAACTGCAAGGCCTTGCAGGCGTGACTACCACATGCGCCTTGCAGCTGAGGTCACTAAACAGCAAAACAAGCTATGTGGGATAAACAATATACTTATCAGAGTGTGCTTCAGCTGTTGTAGGCTATTGAAAACCAAATCTCTTATCAGGGTATATGGTTCCAGATGGCTGCAAAGATAATCTAGCCGCTTTCTGCTAAAAGTCGGCTCCCAACATGCCACTGTCCCACCAACCAAACAGCAGATATGTGGCCCTAGCAGATATGTGGCCCCAGACACATAGACAGCAGAGTATTGCCATTTCTGGCCTCATTGAGAGAAGATGTAACTCAGGAGACTTGTGGCCCCGGGGTGTAGGAAGGTCTGCTGGGGTAGGGATAAAGTTGGGGGGATGGGGACATCCTCTTGGAGATGGACAAGGAGGTATGGAATGAGGAACAGTCAGAGGGCTGTAGGGGGGTAACAACTAGATTATAAAAAAAATAAAGAATAAAAATAATAAAAGAATATCAAATTAAAGTGTTTTACATTTATTTCATCAACACTTAAATTTTAACACGTTTTCCTATATTTTTAAATTAACATATAATTACATTTCTTACCTCCTTTCCTTTTCTCCCAATTACCCTCAGTCCAATTCTTTTTTTTTTTTTTTTATTTTTCATTTTGGATATTTTATTTATTTACATTTCAGATGTTGTCACCTTTCCCCATCCCCCGCCCTGAGAAACTCCCTCTCTCATCCCCCCTCCTCCTGCTTCTATGAGGGTATACCCCATTTCCCCACCCACTCCCACATCCCCACACTCGAATTCTCCCACACTGGAGCATCCAGCTTTTACATGACCAAGGACCTCCTCTTCCACCTATGCCCAATAAGGCCATCCTCCCCTACCTATACAGCTGGAGCCATGAGTCCTTCCTTGTGTTTCCAGGCTGGTGGTTTAGAATCTGGAAACTCTGGTTGGGTGGTATTGTTGCTCTCCCCATGGAGCCTCAAACCCTTTCATCTCCTTCAGTCTTCTCTCTCACTCCTCCATTGTGAACCCTGTGATCAGTTCAATGGTTGGCTGGAATCATCCACCACTGTATATGTCAGGCTCTGGCAGACCTCTAAGAAGACAGCTATATCGGGCTCCTGTCTGCATGCATTTCCTGGCACCCATGACAGCATTTGCCTTTGGTGACTGCACATGGGATGGATACCCAGGTGGGGTACCCCTCCTTCAGTTTCTTTTCCACATTTTGTCTCCATATTTGCTCCCATGAGTATTTTGTTACTCCTTCTAAGATGTACCAAAGCACCCACACTTTGGTCTTACTTCTTCATGAGCTTCATGAAGTCTGTGAGTTGCATCTTGGGTATTGCATGTTTTGGGCTAATATCCACTTATCAGTGAGTTCAAACCACTCACAGTGATTGGGTTACCTCACTCTGGATGATATTTTCTAGTTTCATCCATTTGCCTAATAATTTCATGAATTCATTGTTTATTTTTGTTTGTTTGTTTGTTTTATTTTTTTTTTTTTTTTTGGTTGTTTGAGACAGGGTTTCTCTGTGTAGCCCTGGCTGTCCTGGAACTCACTCTGTAGACCAGGCTGGCCTCCAACTCAGAAATCTGCCTGCCTCTGCCTCCCAAGTGCTGGGATTATAGGCCTGTGCCACCACTGCCCGGCTGAATTCATTGTTTTTAATAGCTGAGTAATACTCCATTGTGTAAATGTACTACATGTTTTGTATCCATTCTTCTGTCGAAGAACATCTGGATTCTTTCCAGCATCTAGCTATAATAAATAAGGCTGCTATGAACATAGTGGAGCATGTGTCCTTGTTATATGTTGGAGCATCTTTTTGGTATATGCCCAGGAGTGGCATAGCTGGTTCCTTAGGTAATGCTATGTCCAATTTTCTGAGGAACCTCCTGACTGATTTTCATAGTGGTTGCACCATCTTGCAATGCGACCAACAATGGAGGAGTGTTCCTCTTTCTCTACATCCTCACCAGCATCTAGTATCAACTAAATTTTTGATCTTAGCCATTCTGACTGGTGTGAGGTGGTATCTCAGGGTTCATGCCTTTATCTGAGGTATTGGTATTGAAAATCTGTTGGTGTATATAAGCATTTGAAATGTAGTTGGAAATTATACTGCCTTAAGAATCTCCCAGTAATGGCAGTTAATGGTGACTGAGATAGTAAGGATCAATCTCCTCCAGTAATTAGCCCCTGATAGGCTATACAAACCCAAGTCATAATCCCTAAATGCATATGCATACAAATAACACTAAATGGTGAAGAGAAACTCTTTTTTTTCTTTTTTTATTGGATAGTTTATTTATTTACATTTCAGATGTCATCCCCTTTCTCAATTTCCCTACCCTAGAATCTCCTATTCAATCCCCCCTCCTCTTTTGTTTTATACCATTTTAATTACATGCATGTACTAAGGTAAGTTCTAGGTTGAGGGTCTAGCAATACAATAGAAGCAAATAGTCAAGCAAATAGTCAAGAAACAAGCAACACAATAAACACAAATAGTCAAAGAACAAGAAAGGCATTAAACCCAATTACACAAACACTCCTGTGATGACTGTTTCTATTAGGAAGACCATAATATCTGAGCCTACTTCCCTGTCCTAGCCCAAAGTCATTTTCATGTTTGAAGCCTACTTACTTTTTCTAGTCTAGAATTTAGATTCCTATCTGAAATTACTTCTTTGTTGTAACCTAAGATTTAGATTCCTACCTGAAATTACTTCTTTGTTGTAGCCTAATGTCTAATTACTGCCTAAAGTCTTTTTCCTTGTCCTTGGCCAATGTCATATTTCTGTCAAGCAGCCCCTTTCCTTGTCCTTAGCCCATGTCAGATTCTTGCCAAGCTGACCCAAAGGCTATCTGCCTCTCCCCCTTTTTTATTTAATTAATAAGACTGATCTTGTCTTAGGTCATTCTGACAAGCATGACTTCCTTACTTGTCATGGAATATGCATGATCCAAAGCAATGCATTTCTGTCTTAGGTTGGTAAGGCTCTGTGCAGAATATTACCCAGCCTGGGCTTTCCAGCCTGTTAATTTAATAACTCTGTCTGGAAGTCCATTTTCAGATTCCAGCCATGTACTTTGGCTGCCAACATGTTGATGCTGTTCAAGACAAGCTTTAATATGATGGGCAGGAATAAAAATATTCCCAGTACAAAAAGGGCTATATATGCCATTTTTGAAGCTTGACCAAAATAGAAATCCTCAGGCCATGGGTAATTTTATGTGCAGTATCTACTGCATCAGTGATCAGCAGAGCAGCATTCTTGAAATTCATAAGCTCACTATGTAATATTAAAACATCCAGAAAGGTGTTAGAATTATGCCAAATACACTGAAAGTGTCTTTAAACTTTTTCCTAATTATAATGACTACCACTATAAATTTTAGAACTAACATGAATCCAATGGTATTTGTCATGACACTCAAGATGGCTCCCTACTCTTAAACTCTGAACCTCCTTCCAATAATTTGAATAGAATAAAGAGCATCAATCTGTTCTTTCAAATGCCTATCTAAATCCTCTTGTATATTTAACACATTAGTAAAAATTTTTTTTGCTAAATGATTAATAAAAGTAGCTGTCTTAACTTCTTCTAATCCAGTAACATGGTTGCTCTGGCCAGGATTTATATCCAAAGACTTTCTAGATCTATGTGATCAAGCTGAAATGAAGACCAATCTGGAATACATTATGATCTCTCTGGAATAAAGACACAACTTAAGTATCCACCATTAATTAACCTTAGTATAACCTAATAATGAAAGTAAGGTTAGTTTTTAGAACAAGCAGCAATGTTTGGAAGTTATGTGTAATTGAGAAGCAGACAAAGTGATGAATCAGGGAAAGATTTAGCAGAATGAGTCAGAGATAGGATATGCCACACTCTTACAAGGAAAGCACAGAAAAGAGAGACTACTTAAGAGGGTTGGGAGTCAGTGCAGTTAGTGTAGTGCAGTGGAGTTTACTTTATCCATAAGTTCATGCAGGTCAGTAAACATTAGCAGAGGCACTTGAAGCCAGAATAAAAATAAGGAGGAGCCAGAAGATTAGAACAAATTGCCAGAGTTAGTTTGAAGTCAAGAAGAGCAAGTCAGTGAGAAGCTAAGAGAAGCCAAATTGATTTAGTCAGCTTGTAGAGGATTTTGAGCCAATACAGCTGAGTAGAACCATAGTTTAAAAAGAAATAGAAAGGGTGACCTTATTCAGCAGTAAGTCTTTATGATGACAATTACATCAGGCAAACAAAAGTTACTTTTACAAAATGGACTTAGCAGGATACACATGAACACCTCCCCCCCCCCACACACACACACTCACCAGACACAGAAAACATCATTAATTTGAGAGAGACAGAGTGGCCACAGGAGGAGCTGTGGAGAATGTGAACATGATAGGTTTACATAAGATTCTCAAAACAAAACAAAAACAACAAACATACAAACAACAAACATACAAACAAACACCTTGATATATGGGGCTTGAGACATAGCTCAGAGGTTAAAGGATCTGGATTCAGTTCCCAGCCCACATATTAACAGGATTAGACTTAATCCACAGTTAAACTATAGTTTCAGGGAATCTTACACAGTCTCCTGATTTCCACAGGCTTTGCATGCACATGGTATATACTTAGGACCACACTATATACATTTAATAAACAAACAAAAAAATCAAATCATTTAACAAGTAGATTATGAATGAATCAATTTACTGGATGACATAATTTACAAAAATGAATGTTGAACTAAATCAGTAGTAAGGTCATTTGTTTCATTCAAGTAAATTTGGGTGAGTTTATAAGTTAATTAATATTATTTGAATGAGAATATGCATACTGAGAGAGAGAATACATTTGTCTCTGCATTATTTCCTAATGACCTCTGTCAGTCTCTAAATAATCTTAAAATATTAATTAAGCATCTATTTTGTGATTACTTTTTTCTGTGGGCTGTAAGTTCATTAAAGAAAACAGAACTGTTAAAAAATAAACAGATAATTTAATAAGTATAAAAATATATATACTTCAATGTTTATTTTGAATATGAAATTAAAGAAGATATTGTGGATGATAAAATACTTTTTTTCATAGTGAGTTAATGACACAGGAGCCATCAATCCAAAAGTAGGATAATAGAGCATTACACTCAGAGAAGTTTCATGCAAATATTCTTTAATCTTATTTCTAGACTTGGCAAAGCAACTAAGGATTCCTAGGATAATAAATATTCTCTTTGGTTGCACATAAAGTTTATTTCCTTTTTTCTTTTTGATATTGTTTTGCTGTATTTTTTATTGCTTTTTTCTTCATTAAACAAAAGATCCACAGTTTGTATGAGGCCAGTTTCCATTTTAACACTTCCATTTAATGTTTTAAACACTGATTTATTGTACAAAGACATTTTAAGCATTTACTATCAATCAAATTGATTTTAAATATAAACTCTTATGTCTGTAATATACAAAAGTCCATACTAAATTAATAATGACTGTACATCCTTACAAATAAAACTAAATAGAGAATCCATTTCTCAAACTCAGTTTCTAAGAAGGAGGGAACGAACTCTAATATTTCTGGGAGACTTAGAATATTTTATGCTTAAACAACAAACAAGACAACCCTCCAACTCCAGCACATACATATCTAAATCATTTATATAAAATTCTTAGCAGAATAGTTCATTCTTTCACAAAGTTTGGCATAAAATAAATTAACTTTAATTTCTAATTTTTACTTGAATATTTGAATTCACAATTTGTTCCATTTGGCACAGAAGTGTTTTCATGTTCCATTTTGGTAGCCGGAAAACAATTGTATGTGTTCGCTCAGGAAGAAACCGCGAATCAAACAATTCTCTAAAAGAAATAAGAAAGCTAAACTAAACCCTTTCATGAAAAGACCTAAGTGTATTAACTTGTTTAAACAGAAAGCTGATGGGCATTAATGGAACTGTTGCTTGAGTTTTATGGAGCTGGAAACTAACGACTCTGAATATTTGAAGCTCTAATAAATACTGATGTGAGATTACCAACTTTATTAGAAGTTAATAAATAATGTCCCACTAAATGACATTTAGTTATTTTTAAAATATATGTACTTAGGAATTTATAAGCAACAGTATTTATTCTTTATTATACTTTATACTAGACCATAGAGCAGAAAGATCCTTTTTGACAAATGGGCTTAAATTCCACCAATGAACAAAAGACTCTTATATTTACAATTATATGCATTAAATTATGAAATATTATGTTTTCAAAACTATAAAATGTCTATCACTTTAATGTTTATGATAAAACCATCAAAAGAGTTGGGTCTTTTGTTTATAAAGTAACACTTCATTTCTTTACAGATGTATCTTTATAGGAAGTAAAATTGCAAATGTAAGGCTATTTCTAGAGTTTAAATGAATAGAAAATAAATATTGACTATAAGGTTAAAATGCTTTTCCATTGTAGCTGCTATTACAGGATTATTCCACTGGCACACATACTTTTGTTGAATTTTTGTGGCACATATATATGACCAAGAGCTGAGGATTGCCTTCTACAGGTGAACAGCAAAGATTTGTGCAATAAGTAGACAAGCAAATGAGTGCCTAGTCAAATCTAGCTATTTTGTCCAGGACTTTTAAAGTAGTTGTGAAACCTTTAACCACCCAAAGAAATTGATGATTAATTTCATTTCTAAAGGTTTACAGAAAATAATCAAAATACAGTTGTTACTCTCAGTTTTCTCTATCCTCAACTTTTCTCCAAAATTCTATATGTTCACAATTGTATATGTATAGTATATATGGATGTATATATGTATATGGGTATGTAATATATACATATATAATTTCTCTATGATGTACTGAAATGAGAAAAAGCATAAACAGTAGTAATATTTATTGAACACATATTTACGGAATTTGTAAAAGCAAACTGGATTATTACCATGTTCAAATCTATTTTCTCTTTTTTGTAAAAAAAAAAAATAGAATATAAGATAAATGAAATCAGCCTTCAACAAGTGACTGAAACTTTTACTTATCTACACTATGTCAGCTTGGAATGTTTGGCCACTTTACAGTGGGTAGAGTTATGTGGATTTTAAAAGCAAATAAAAAGTGTAATCTTACACTAAGGGAAAACTGAAGGTAGGAAAAAAATCTGTTATATTAGCACAAAATGTATTTGCCATGTGGAAAGTTTCCAAAGTGGTAAAGAATACCAACTTCTGAACTGATATAAATATTTTGTACGTGCTTGTAGTCCATTCGTAGTCCAGTACTAACACAGTTAGGCACACAGTAGGAAGGCCAAACAAGAGAGGAAGCATGAATTCCCAAACTACCATTTTTAGCAGACTTTTGTTCTTTCAGTAGTATGCAGTACAGTTGGGACGACACTTTCTATGTATTTGTATGTTTGTGGTGTGTTTTCAAACACCTCTTTACTGCATATCAATAGATTTTTGCAGACACATGTGGATTTTTCCAGAAAAAATAAGTTGACGTTTCTTCAAACCAGCATGCTATCAATATTTCCTCAGAATAATGAAGGGGGTGATTTACTTCTGTTTGTCTGAAATGTAGAGAACTGTGCACCAGAGGAAGGACCAGCTTCTACCTCTCCCCGATTTCTGCAATGATTTGCCTTCTCCTTAGTATCCTATTAACAAAACAGATAACCTTACAGTAAATAGAGCCTGATGATAAACAGGAAGTTTAAAACTGATGTCTCAATACATTACATTTTTCTAGTGTTTTATCCATTTGAATAAATAATCAAAATTGCTCCAATTTACATATATCTCAGAAAACAGACTTGTACCCTTGATAGTCTGTGAATCTAGTAAAATTGGACCTCCTTTGGGATTTTGAATTCATACAATTGGTTCCATGTGCCTTTGAACCAATACATTAAGCCACAAACCTTACTGCAGTTTTGACCGTCTTGTCCCTGGAGAATAGAAAGGATGAACATTTTCTTTATGTGTCTACTGGCTGTTTGCGTGCTTTCTTTCATAAATGATCTATTAACATCAATCTATTAACAAATTTTAAAATCCAGTTATTATTAGTAATATTGATTACTGCTGTTATATTTTTAAAGTTCTGTATATATTTTAAATATTAACTTTTTTCCTATGGTGATTATATCACAGTTTGGAAGAAAACCTCCCAGGGCTTGTAAACTGTGAACTCCTCAGAATAGAAGGATGGAAGAGAGAGGAAAAGAGGAGAGAAAGTAGACAGAGGCTGATCTTTCCTCTGGTGTGCTGCCTTTTATACTTTTTTGGTTTTGTTGGTTTGGGATACCTTGGACCCTGTTTCTTTTCTTTCTTTTGTTTTTATTGGATATTTTATTTATTTAAATTTCAAATGCCTTCTATACTTTTAAGACACACAGAAGTAAACCATCCTCTTCATTAATATGAAGGAATATTGAAGTCATGCTAGTCTGTAGGAATGTCAGTTTATAATCCTGTCTGGAAAATCCACATGTATCTCTCAAGTTCTGTTGATACCCATTAAAGAATTTCTTGCAAATGCACCCATAAACACATACAAATAAACAGAAATTTATTCTCAACTGTACAGCATGCTGCTGTGATTGCTTAAGAAATTGTGAAGGTCACACTCATTTCAGACAAGCAGCCACGGTCAGGGAGAGAAGTTTGAGAGAAACAATGTGGAAGCCCAAATTTCCAAAATATCCATAGTTAGGTTCTGACTAGCACCTGAAAGAAAGATTAAAAAAAAAAAAAAAAAAAAAAAAAAAAAAGAAAGAAATACACCTTTCTGACTCAGACTTTGTGGGAAGAGCTAAGTGAACCTCATGGTAGTCAAGGTTGATGGGGAGAAGAAGGAAGTTTTGCAGGAAGAAAAAAAAAACAGTGTTTCATAAAAGAAAAATCATTTTGTCCATCTCTTTAATGAGGTGTAAGGTGAACCCATTTCCAAAGGGGTAGTTCCACCTTCCTGAGAGATGTCTGTTGGCTAGGTCATTCAAGTTGTCCAACTGGAATGTTATATTATTACTTTAACATGTTCTCACTGAAGAAGAAACACTGAAATAATTTAGAAACCAGATCAGGCATTCCAGTCACCACAGTAAACCAGGACAATTTTGACTTTTAACCTGGATGGAAACTGATTACTTTTCTTTGGAGTCATTTTACCCTAAATTTTCTAGCCAATTTTTACTTTCTGTTATAATTCTCTATACTCAAGAAACAAATCTAACCAACATAAAATTGGGGTGATGACTGATCTGGATTCTTTGAGTTGAATGTAGGAATCAAGTGTGGTAGTTGAGGTACCTCTCAGTGACCCTATTAAAATGACCCTAAGAGTGTTTTGAGACTTCTCTTGATCTAACAGACAGATATAGAGAAGAAAGCAAGCCTTTAACTGGTGCCTGGGAAGAGAAGTGAGGAAAAGAGTAAAAGCCTCGGGCAGGGGCCGGAAGATGAAGTGAAAAGCAAAGGTTTTTAAACGTTGAAAAGTAAAATCTATTACAATTTTTAGAGGCACTCACAAGAACTTGCATCCATTGCTCTCCTGCCCTCTTGTCCTTTGGCCTCCAAGACTGGGATTGAGAGTAATGAACCCAGCATCTGTTTTAAGACTCTGGTTGCTGTTGGAGGGGCTTGAATCACTGATGCAAATATGAGCACAGTATAGTGCTAAACATACATGAAAAATGTCATAACTAAACACATTATTTTTCATGCTAAGTAAAAAGTAAATAAATGCAATGTACCCCCTAAATACTTGTGGGTTCTTGTTCAGAAATAGAAGCAAATAATCACTAACTAAAATTTAAATAAGAGGTGACCTTCACGAAGTATGAGAATTGTTTGAGTATGAGTATGAATTGTTCTTTGCTACAAAAGAGAAATTTGGATTTTACAATTTGTTCCTTTTAGAAAACTAACGGACTTTCCATATGCCTCACTATCATTACATGTGTTTAGATTTGGTATTTAGGTTTAAATATGAGTCATGAATCATAGGCTCATGTGTTTGAACACTTGGTGTCTGCCTGGGAGTTTTCTTTGGGAAGATTTGAATCCTTTAGACATGGAGTCATGCTAGAGGAAGAGAGTCACTGAGGGAATAGCTGAGATTTTTCTCTCCTGGCTCCACTTCCTGTTCACTCTGTGCTACCTGAGTGCAGGTGCAATGTGACCAGACAGCTTCTTCCTCTGGCCACCATGACTACTTTGCTGCCAGGTCTTCCTTGGCATGGTGGACTCTATCCTTCTAGATCTGTAAGGAAAATAAGCTCTTTGCCTTTAAGTTATTTTTATCTGGTTATTTTATCACACCAAAGAGATGGTAACAAATCCAAATGGACACTGGTATCCTGAAGTGGTACTGTTGATGTTACAAACCAGGCCCTGGGATTCTTAGACCATTGCAAAGAGTTTGTTGGAGTAATGTGGATATATAAAACTTTGGGCTAGAAAAAACATCAAACCATCAAAGGATGTAAGCAAGGCTGTTCTGGTGAGAGGTTCAACAACAGAGAAATATGTGGTCTGTGTCAGGCTTGGCTCATTAGGTTCAGGGGGAACAGAAACTCAATTTGGAACTAGGACACAGGCAATTCAATTTGAATTGTGGTATAGATTCTGTTTGCATTATTCCTATGTCTGAAGAACACACACATACACACATACACACACGCACACTCACTCACACATATATATACTTGTATACATATATATGATTATACACACACACACACACACATATTCTGCCCATGCCCATGTATATATTCATGTACATGGGTGTACACATACACATGTATAAGAACATATATGAATATATACATATATGGACAGAAGACATATACTGTGTATAAATATGTATATATACATATGTAAATGAGAGAGAAACAAACATAGCAAAAAAAAGTGGACAATGTGGTTTATTGAGGAAGGGAATTTGAGTAAGCTTAACTTGTATAAAAGAGTGAAGATGACAGATATTTGTAATTGTTAGCGCTATTGAGCCACAAAGAGAACCCACTTAATTTGTCTGGGGACAATAATAAAGGTACACTGTAGACGAGACTCTTTCCTTTGATTATCACAACTTAGGAAAATATAAATTAGTTTGAAATGGGAAAGATAAGCTCAGAGTTCTGAGGGCAATTTATAACTCTGATCCATGGGGACCAGGCTCCATCTCTAGATGGTATCGGCACTTGATGGGAGCATCTGTACTGTATTGGTTTTGAAGGCATGAAGGATACAATATTGAAAGATAAGTAGATTTATTATCTATGGTTTTTGAGAACAGCCAAAGACAAACAATAACAGGCTCAGACTGTCAGTCAGGGAGAGCTGTGTGCTAAGATAGGCTACAAGTGGTGCAGGTGGAAGACTGGAGGTATGAGGTGAACAACAATTCTGAAGCTGAGCCAATTTATCATAATCTGCAGAAGCTAGATGCTAGAGATATGGAGCTGCAGGATTTCTATTGGCTTTGCTCGGTTACATTCTTGCTTTTTCCTGGTCTTTCCTGTCTTTCCCTGCTATGCCTGCACCCCTCATTATGTAATGGAAACATATGCTTTGTACCACTGTATATGGGAACTGATATAACTCGTTTAGATTTTACAGGGCACACAGGTAAGACATTGCTGTGAATCTCTGTAGAATTTGAACTTCTAAACTATGTTAGAACTGAAAGACTATGTGGACTTTTGAACTTAGGCTGACTGTATTTTGGATTATGAGATGGCCCTGAGTGTATGAGGGCCAAGAATATACTGTTGTACTTGAAGCATAAATTGTTCTCCCTTAAACTCTTGTGTTTGAACATGTGGGTCCCCAGTTGGTGGTGCTCTTTGGGAAGCCTATGGTGCCTTACAAATGTGTAAGCACATTAGGGGAAGTGAGTTGCCAGGGCAGGCCTTGATGTTTACAATCCAATGCAATGTTTTTATTTTTGTTTTTCGTTATTATTGTTTTGTTTATGTTTCCTAACTTCTTCATTTTTCTTGAATATTTGTACTAGAAAAAAGTCTTGTAGTAACAAGTATATCACAAAAATAAAAGAGAAATTTGCAGAGTTAAACGTAACTGCACAAATGAATAAACCATCTATCTGTCTTTGATCATATCCTTCCTGAACCTTTGGCTATGGGCACATGACTCAATAGTCTACAGTCATTGTGTGTCTAACTGAATCAGAAAGTAGCTGTTATTCTCCTCTTTCTATTAGGGGCTCAGAGGGTTTGTCTGATTTGCTTTGGTTCTTTCTGCCTGTGGAAGACTGACAGGTCCAAAGGCAGTTATAGCCAGGCTGAAATATTTGTATCTTTTAACCCATGTACCACTTCAAGGAAAGTTTCCTGCAAATTTCCTATGAAAATCTTTAATTTATTTCTCAGTTCCAAGACATCTCATTTCTGTGGTATTTCCTTAGTGTGGCTAAACCGCACTTCAAACTTTCGCCTGGCAGTAGCTTTGCTTCCTGGCAAGAGCTCAGTGCTTTAGAGCTGACCTTGGGTTGCAGAGCGTGTATTATATTCTTCCCTGAAATACTGTGGTCTGAAACTCATGCACTGCTCCAAAGGCCTGCTTTTTCCTGCTTCAAATTGATGTCATATACAGTTTGAGATGGACAATTGAACTTACATCCTACCAGAGCAAATGACTTAACTTTTCCCAAAAGTATTCAGCTCTTGTTTGTTTTTGTTTCTGATGCTGTTGTTTATTTTGTTTTTATGTTTCTAGCAAAAAGACACGCAAGTTCCGTTACATATTCCTAGTTTTGTCAGAGGTCCTTCTGGGGAACTCACATTGGATCCTACTTGATATGGGTCACTGGGAACATCTACTCAACTATACTCTACTACATATAAATTATGACATAGAGAACAACCTATGTTGGAGATAAATAAAATCTTGGAATCAAAAAATCATTTTTATAAAAGGATACACATTTTTATGCATTCTTCATACACTTTTTCTTGTATAAGAACGTGTGTGTTTATGTGTTTGTGTATCAATACCAGAGATGAAAGTACTTCCGACTCAGATGCCTTGTCAGCTCCTTATCCCTTGTTACAGTTGCCCAGCATTCCAAGAGCAGAAATTGAAGGCTCCATTCAGTAGCTTGCCCATCTTGCCACAGAATTCTGATGCTTGCATTTCTACAGTAAATCTGTTCTTGGGGTAAAAACTTTCCTGGAGCATAGAGATTCCCTTAAATTTTTCTTCCTCTGAATCTTGTCTTGTAAACTTCACAGCAGTTTTTGTTTGTCTGTTTATTTATGCAAATTTTAGGTGGCAAGTTTAAGTATAAGAGCTGGATATGGAGAGAATTGTTTATACTCTACTTACTCAGGTCAGCAGTACAAGGCTAGCTGTAGCTACATAATGAGAGAACTTATCTCAAAAAAAAAAAAAAAAGAAAGAAAACAAGAAGCAGACACAGACAGAAAAACTAGAAAATGAAGGAGAATTTATAAATAAATCATATAGTACTTCTATATTAATCAAATAATATCAATTAACATGTCTGGAGGGTGAATTCTTATGGTCTATAAAATTGTTACATATAGAGAAGTATCTTTAGCATTTCATAAAATTTAGGGGACAAAAGATTGGAAAAAGAGATAGGTGCAGTATATACACAGAGCAATGAGATGACAGCAGAGGGGAAATACATCAATTTATGGATAGGAAAATATGAGACAAATTTAATGTTTTATTGTCATTCACAAAGTTGGAACACTTTTAATGTTGAATTCAACTCATGTGTTATGGCCTACTAGTTACTCATTCCAGTAGTGACACATTCTCAGTTATTTTCCAGAATGTACAGTACAAATTATGAGTGAGAAAAATAGAAAAAACTAATATACCACAAAACTGTAATTTGCTTAGAATTACAAGAAAAAGCTACAAATTTTCCTATTTTTATTTCATTCAGTTCTCCCAATTTTAAAATTGTCAATAACAATTTTATATCTATAGTTATTATTATTAAACTTTGGGATAAAGTTTCTGATGTACTCTGAAATACACTTAAAATTTATTTTGAAAGCTTTCAAATTGAGTGGTCAAATTTGGTTGATTCACTCTTTGAGTTAAAGTAATCTTTCATTCTACAGAATCTTTAAAAAATGTGAAAAGTAAATCCAAGAAGTATTTGGTTGATATGTATAGTAATCATAGTATGTATTTCATTAGTAGTAATTGATAATATATCCTGTTACATTTACTCAATTTTAATCAAGAACATCTCTTTCCTCTAAATTAGTACATCAGAAAAAGGAATAATTGTGGAGGGCTTTTGGGGTAGCTTGACAGTAATCTGACATTGGCCAAGGACAAGGAAATGGGCTTTGGGCAGAAATCTGACATTGGGCCATGACAAGGAAGTAGTTCATACAGGAATCTAATTTTAGGCTAAAACAGGGAAGTAATTTCAGTCAGGAATCTAAGTCTTAGGCTATAACAAGGAAGTAGGCTTTAGGCATGAAAATGACTTTGGGCTAGAACAGGGAAGTAGGCTCAATATTTCTGTTATCCTGATGAACCCCTAGAAACAGTGATCCTGGGAGTGCTCTTGGGAGTGATCAAGGGAGTCTTGGGACTTTGTTTATTGCCTTGTTTGTTCTTTGACTATTTGCATCTATTGTATTTTGGTTCCTCAACCTAGAACTGACCTAAATACTTGCATGTAATTAAAATGGTTTAAAAAAAATTGGGAAAAGAAAACCCTCCTCCGACTTCAGCCTCAGAACTGACTGGGGTCATGCTGTAATATTATCTAATCATTTCTTTTCCTTTAATACTCACTCCTGCACTGGAGAACCTGTTGACTGACTGAGCTGGCTTGGTCAAATAACATGCAATCTGACTTAGTGCTCAGGTTTTTAAAAACCTGTGGAAATATCTCTAATATAAGATAACAGCATCCAAGTTGAGAAATGGAGAGAGGTAGCCACTTATTGAGAATGTGGCAAGACCTTCACTGTCAGTTGGCTGAGAAGATTCCCAGGCAAAAAGGATCACATTGTAAATTCCACAGTCCCAAAGCCCTATAGAAAGGTTTTCCTTTCGTTCATGTGCACAACATATATGTCATCCTGTAATGGTAACTATGCATGTGTTTCTTATATGATACTTACTACTTCCTAGTATATAATTTATTCTCTTTTAGTGTTCTATTAGTAACCAATAAGATAAATACTAATATTTAAAAACATGAAAAAGTTGGCAAATAAATTTGGATTCTACTAAAAAATAATAATCTTCACAGCACACATTAGAATGAATTATTGTTTGTGTAACAGGTCAAACATTTGTACAATTTAACTGATCATATAGGGGAGTAATTGACCTAAAGAGATGACAGCAGCTGTATCTAAATAACTTGCTGTATGTGGTTGAAATCTGTGCTAAATGTGTTAGATGACTGTACCCATCTGACTAAACTGACTAAAGAGTAACTGAAACTCAGAGAATACTTTCAGGAGATTTTTGGGAATGGGTTATAATAATAATGCATGAAGCAACTTGGGCACTTTAGTGAGTATTTCCTGTGAACTAGAACATGTTCCTATACAATTACCAACTGTTTTCAGTGTAAAGTAATGAAAGTGCTTTTTGGACACATTATGTGCTGCTATGTGTTCTTAATTTTGTCCTTTATTAAGGTTAAGGTATTCGCTTTCTTCAGGTTACATCATGTCAGAAGAACAAGCATGTGCAAACTCCAACTTGTCAATTACTTCAGAGCTTATTTGTCAGAGAAGATAGGGATCAAATACTTAGGTTTAATAAATCCATCCTTAGAATTACAAAATCACAGATTCACACTGTATAATTTAGTTTAATATGCCACAAAAACATTTCCATAGCTAGGAGAAAATAATGTGAAATCACGGTGGATTAAGCTGCCATTTTAGGGGAATTGATAGTAATCTTAGATAGGTGATGACAGTCTTATCTGTGGCCTTTTTCCATAGACACATGTTTTATCTACTCCCCTGAGCATTCCTAATAAATGCTGTTTACCATGAAATGTGCTGCCTTGTTCAGAGTAAGTGAAATAAGGCTGCTCGACACTCCTCTATGGAGCTCATGGGATCCACAACGCGAAGTTTTGAGCTGCATTCACAACACGCCAGAGACCTTTCTATTGGTGTGGATCCTAGCCCCAGCAACCTCACTTCAGAAGGAAACAGTCTCTTCTCACAACTTTTTCTAAGAAGCTTTTCCTAACTTTTCTACAGAAGGAGTGATTTCTACATTTTTTAAACTTCCTTAGTATTATCGGAATGTCTACTTATCTTTAAATAAATAAGAAAGCATACCGGAATTGAATGCCAATGTTCTTTTACTTTATGTTCAGAATTTACATCTTTTGCTTGAAAAGTAACATTTTTGAGATGCTGGACAATTTTTATAATTTGAATATATTATCCATTCATGTATAATTACCATTACAGGATGACATATATTTTCACAGCATTAGGCTAGTTGAGAACCACTTTTCTAGATCCTAATTCAATCTTAGTTTGCTTGGCACATGTTAGCAGTAACCAACTGACTTCCTATTCATGTGTTTATAAGTTTTATCTATTATATGGATATTCTTGATGTGAGTTTATTAATAGGATAATTTTTCTATTTATATTGTAAAGCATTTACAAAGCACAGTAAATTCAAGTAACAATTTAGGATTATTGTGAGATCATGCAGATTAATTAGACATTTAAACTGAATTGGTAAATTGTTTCAGAATCAAGATTAAAATGGTAGCATAAGTATTGTTTAAGGTGCATTATGGAAATTTTTTTTTACATTATCATTATTCCTTGCAATGTTAATTTTATTTTTTGGCTCAATCCACAATAATCAGATTTGAGGTAGAGAGAAAAATCCTCATGATGTTAATGTGAATGTATTAAATTAACACTCAATCTTGTTCAGTTTTTATGCAGTGTTCCTTATCATTAAGTTGTCTAGAAGAAATTTCAGTTGCATTAGTGTTTTTCACTGTTCTTGCTTATAATTCTTGTTTCTGATCTCCCCTCTCCCTCTCCCTCTCCCTCTCCCTCTCCCTCTCCCTCTCCCTCTCCCTCTCCCTCTCCCTCTCCCTCTCCCTCTCCCTCTCCCTCTCCCTCTCCCTCTCCCTCTCCCTCTCCCTCTCCCTCTCCCTCTCCCTCTCCCTCTCCCTCTCCCTCTCTCTCTCCCTCTACACCTCCCCCTCCCTCTACCCCTCCCTCCCCTCCCCCCTCCCCTCCCCCTCCTCCCTCCCCTCCCCCTCCCCCTCCGGCAAGGGTCAGCATCTCATAGTAAAAGCAACATACTGTCTTTCTTCATAGGTTTTCACTGCCTGTTACCAGTAGGTGGGAATATAACTCAGGAGGTTTTTATCTGGGTGCTGTCACATAGAGATATGCATGCACAGTGATGACTGTCTCTGTGTAACATACAAACTACACACATGTAGATAATTAGTAACAAAAGCAACATGGATTTTAATTAGAATATACACTGTGTGGGGTCTTTTGCTTCTGAGTCAGTCTTTTACTAAGAAAAGTTATCCAAGGACAAGGAAATGGGCTTCAGGCAAAAATCTGACATTAGGCTTAGAACAAAGAAGTAATCTCAGGCAGGAACCTAAATCTTAGGCTGGAACAAGAAAGAGGCTTCAGACATGAAAATGACTTTTGACTAGGACAGGGAAGTAGGCTGAGATATTTTGGTCATCCTGATAAGCAGTTAGAATCAGTGATCATGGGAGTGTTCACATAACTGGGTTTAATGCCTTGCTTGTTCTTTGACTATTTGTGTTTATTGTCTTGCTTGTTCCTTGACTATTTGCATCTATTATATTGCTAGACCCTCAACCCAGAACTGACCTTAATACATGCATGTAATCAAAATGGTATTAAAGCAAAAAAGAGGAGGGGGGATGGGACAGGTGATTCTAGGGAGGTGAAATGGGGAAAGGAAATAATATCTGAAATGTAAATAAATAAAATACCCAATAAAATAAAAGAAAAAAAAGAAAAGTTATTTTAAATTAAATTCAGTAAAAAATATAAAAATAAACAGAAAACTATCAGAAAACAATATAGCCACTGAAGAAGTCATAGGGAACTCTTCAGTTTCATTAACACTTTGGGCAAGCAAAGTCTGGAGGAGGTTATTGATGGAAGAGTGATGAATGAAAAACTATGTGGATATAAAAGGGAAAGAACCTGGTTCTTTCATCACAGAACCTGGTATGAAGCTTCTTGACTTTGGAGAATGGAGAATTTCAACACGATTTTTGCTGATGGTTTTTCTCCTTTCTTGGATGTGAGCTTGCAGTTTTCTGAAAATATTACTAGAAACACCACTGAACATTGAATCTTTTCAGAATACTAGTGGCTCTTGGTTTTACTTACTGAAGGTAATCTCATCCTTAATTGTACACAGAGACAACAACAAAAAATCATTATCAATCTTTCCAGATGAGACTTGAGAGGTACCCAGGTGGTATACATAGTTAATGCTAAGCTATTTCATTGTAAATGATCCCTTGAGAAGTGAATACATACACTTAGGCTTTATTTTTATAGGTTTTCTAAGCTGTTTCAAAATCACATGTCCTGAACTTCTCCCATATGTCAAATATTTATTGACCTGATTAAGGTAGATAAAAATATCTATAACCTTCTCAGGTTATTGTGAGCTACAGCTTAGAACTTTCTCTTTTCTTATTTCCACTAAAGATAATAAAGTTTTTTTTTTAAGAATTATTTATTTTATGTATATGAGTACATTGTAGCTGTCCTCAGGCACACCAGAAGAGGACATAGGGTCCCATTACAGATGGTTGTAAGCCACCATGTGGTTGCTGGGAATTGAACTCAGAACCTCTGGAAGAGCAGTCAGTGCTCTTAACCACTGAGCAATCTCTCCAGCCCAAAAAATTGTTTTAAAAGGATGAATTCTCTCATTTTGTCTATATTTTCCCTTTGATATATAATAATGCTACTCAAGACCCAAGTCACAATGTTTGTTCAAGGATGGAGCCATAATTCTTGTTTGGTTAAGAGAAGCAATATATATATATATATATATATATATATATATATATATATATATATATAGAGAGAGAGAGAGAGAGAGAGAGAGAGAGAAAGAGAAAGAGAGAGAGAACATATATTTAAAATCTCTCCCCGTTTTTACTATGGCAGCATTACTTTTTATAGAAAAGCTTCAAAAAGCATGCGTATAATGTAAACTTAGTGCTAAGTACAAGAAAAATCAGAATGTGGAGGAAAGTCTTTCTCTTGGAATATAAACCCCAAGGCTTACATTAGAAATTAATAATTTACTGAAAATTTCACAGTCAGTCTAAAGATCTACATGCTTTTTACACACTTAATGCTTGATTCAGTTGGTCAAAATTGCGAAGGGAGTAGATCTCTCTTTTTTGTATTTATTGAATCTTTGTGAGTTTTACATTTTGCCACCAGTTCCACTCATTCCCCATTTCCTGATATCCACCCTCTGCCCTTGCAACCTCCCTCCTCCTCTGCTGCAACATAAAACACATACATAAACAAATAAACAAAAATAAACAAAACAAAGGATAGCAGATATCTCGTCACGGAAGCTGTTGTATCACAGGGTGTCCCACAATACACCCCTCAGTCCACACATCTTCACTTACAAATGTTCATTGCAATAACTCATTAGCTTTATTAGAGGTCTCAGGCTTCTGTGATACCATCAATACTGGATCCTCACAGGGCTTCCCCAGGTTGTCCTGTTGTCACCCCATGTCATGGAAATCCTGTAGCTTTGGAGCAGCAGGACTGTCCCTTTCACTTACCCAAAAATTCACAGATGATGTAGATTTGGGGTGGGCGAACTCAAAGCCCTGAATATAGGCCTGGCTGGGAGCAAAGCTGATCAACCTACTGGTTTAAAGCAGTAGATTTCTATTGCACTACTTGTTTTGACTGAAATTTGTAAATGCAAAGACAAGACATAAGCTATAAAATAATAATTAGGTCCCATAATTATGGTCAGAAGGTTCAATATCCCCCCCAGACCTCATTAAGAATATTTACAGAGCATGTGCTATTCAGGTTAAGGCTATAAGAAATATGTGCATTTAAATGAATGCCTATAGTGTAGATGCAGTTTTCTTTGTCTTGGCCCCTCAGCTTAAGCCCATTCCTATAAGCAGAACTGAAGCAGTCATTTTTACAAAGGGTGAGTATAGCTCTTAGAAGATAAGAATGGATTCTTGAAAATTAATCAGGAGATGTAGACATCAGAATTACTGTACAAATATATGCTATGATTTCAGGGTATGATTTTGGCTGCAATTCTCCAGGTATAAAATCTTCACAATTTTTTATTCTCACCACATAAGTAACTCAGCTTGGGAAAGGGAATGGAAGTTTAAAAGAGGGCCACATTTGTCCACGAAAGCCAGTTGTCTAGTCCATTATAAGTTAATGGTGTGAACATAAATCTCAAATTCCATTGTTCTATTATTATTCCTATTATATTCATGTATGTATACACACATATATACATGTATATATAATATTACAAAATAAATTGTACAAACCTAGTATTCTACATTAGAATTCTAAAGACTACATGAATGAGGTGACTGACTACTAGGCAGACATGGGAATTTATGTTCTGTCTATAACTGTATTGTGGATTACCTAGATGTATTTATTTTGTATGGATTTTATATTTTCTATTTTGTCTCATATATCCAGCCTTCTTTTTTGAACAGTTACTTAGTAACTTTTTTTTTGAAAAATATTTTTGTATTTCAGATTTATCTTCTGATTTAAGAGTTCAAGAATTAGTAAAGGTCATCTTGAAAAAGACAGTGAAGAGAGAGAAACTACAGCATTTGACTGAAAAGAATAGTGGAGAGCTACAGTAAAGCAAACCAAAGCACACCAAACCAAACCAGAAAATCTAGCATCCTATGGACACTAAAACGGACATAGCAACAATTGAAATAGAATGCAAAAACTTAATATATATAAATATATATTAATATATATAAATATATATATATAAATTATTTTTTAAACAATCATTTTTATTTATGTGTGTGTGTCTGCATTTTCATGTATACTTGTACATGTGAGTGCCTGCCATGGCCAAAAGAGGTACAAATCCCCGAGTGGTGGACTATAGGCAGTTGTGAGTTATCCCATATGGGTGTTGAGAACCAAACTGGTCATAGGCAGGAGGAGAAAATTATCTTAATTTCTGAGCCAAATCCCTGGCTCCGTAAAACAATTTCTGACCAGCTATCACTAACACATATCAGACAAAGTATATTCTCAGTGCAAGTTGCTGGGAATACTGTATATCTGCATATTGAAGAACTTGTACTTCCATCTTTCACAATTTTGCATATATATTATATATTAAAATTATATACATTAAATATATATATATATATATTTATAATATATACATTATATACATTAAATATATTATATATAATTATAATTATAATATATATAATTATATTAATAATATAATATATTATAATAATTAATATAATAATATATTATAATATATTATGATATATTATAATAATTAATATAATAATATATTGTAATAATTATTATAATATAATATTATATTATAATTATATTAATAATATAATATAATATATATATAATATATATATAATTATAATATATATATAATTATAATATATATATATAATATATATATATATATATATATATTGAGATCTGAAAACATGAACTTACATTAAAAGATTTTTGAAGAAGTGCTTCAGAGCACTGGAAAGAACAGGTTCTTGGATTAGATTCTCAGAGCATGGGAAACACCGGTAGACATCTAAACAGAACTGCATCAAACGGAAAGACTCCTGCTTAGCAAATGTAACATGCAACAGACTGCAGAAACAACCCACAGAAAGCTCAGTAGCTAGCAAGGGGCAAATTTCCAAACTTATCAGGGGCTCTAAAACCCTCGGTACTAGCAGCCCAAATAACGAACAAACAAAATCATTGAAAATAGGCAATTTCAAAAGGGAAACATGCAATACATGATTAGCAAACACGAGAAAGTGTTTAACATCATTAACTATCAAATTACAGCCCTAGTGAGATTCTTACTATGTTGTTCAAGGACAATCTGTAAGGCTAACGTAACAACTGTTGGCAAGGGCATAGACAATTGGAAACAGTTGTATACTGTCTGCGAGATATAAATTAGGGCACATATTATGGGAGACAGCATGAAGAGTCCTCAAAATATTTAACTCTTATGAGTGGAACCAATACACGAAGAGCCTGTACAAAGCTATAGTTATCGGAGCACTGTTTTTAATAGGTAATAAATGAAAATGAACCAGTGTGACCATCAAGGATGAATGGATGATGTCATTACACACACACATACACACACACAGAAAGAGGGGGGGGAGGAAGAGAGCGAGAGCGAGAGCGAGAGCGAGAGCGAGAGCGAGAGAGAGAGAGAGAGAGAGACTACTCAGCCATAGAAACGTAGGATTTGCTGTCATTGTAACAACATGAATGGAGTTGTAGGATTTTGATTGTTATCACTGGGAAGAAATGATAAATGTTTGAGAGGATATACATTTTTAACCTCATTTAAATATTACGCAATGTATGCATACACTGAAACACAATACGCAATCCTTTATCCTGTAATTTTGTTTACTATATGTTAGATAAATTTAATTGCATTATAATTTTTAATTTTTAATTTAACTTTAAAAGAACTCACAGTCCTTTATGTAGTTAATATGCCAAAAATTGTCAAAGTTATTTGATTTGCAATGCTATCTTTGTGCCTATTGCTGTTCTCTTATTGTCTATTTACAAACATTTGTACATGGATATTCATAATTTGAGACTTTCCACCCGATAAAAATGATATAAAAACATTCAGATTAGTAACATCTCCTGATGAAAATAGAACATAACTTGAACGAATCCCATGTAAATAGAAAAGACTTCCTCCAGTTTGGTTCCTTTCCTCAAAGTTTTCTTCCTTTTCTGTCCTTCCCAGCCTTGCCAGATCTGGAATCTTGCAGTAGCTTCGTGCTCACACATTTTCTTCAGTAGTCAAAATTGCCACGGGAGGGGTGCAGTTATCAGCTACTCTGACTTTCATTCCTAGATATCATAGATAAGAATGGCAAGGTAGAGAACACCTAGACCCCCACACACGCACGCACGCGCACTTTTAATTTGAGCACTGTCTGCGAATAAATAGTCATGAACTCAGGCTAGAAGGCCACTCAGGTAAGCAGCTCCATTGTTAGGAGTGACAAGGAAGTCAGGCAGAAAACTGCTGGTAGCTTGCCTCTTTGGAAACCCAAAACTAGACTGAATTAAAGACCATAGATGACAAACATACTTATTAATCGATATACTAAGGTAATAGCAAGGAATTTCAAAGCACTCAGAAACCTGTGATTATATTTTCCTAATCATTGCTTTTTAACTGGTTGCAAATCCTTTTGTTAGGGATAGCTAGGGATCTTCAAATTTCAGTGTATTTATCACACACTTATATACATACCGCCACCTGCTGGTTGCTTTGCATATCTACTTCAAACATCTTAAAGTAGACTTTTCAGAAGCTGTGGACAATTCTTTCAGAGTTCAAGGGTCCACCTTTCCATTTCTAAACAATCTCTATAGGAATGCACCTGTGTCAATATTTACTGGCAACACAATACTTTCAAATGAAAACGTATACTTTTTATACATTACTTTGTATGTTAATCAGCCTTTTGGAAGCTAAACTAACGCTAGTGAAATATGCAGTCAGCTTATTATAGACACGCAGCGTAGCCAATTGATTTTCAGAAGACCTGAATATTTTAACTGTATTGTGGTTTGTAATTTATGATATTGTTGCAGTTATAACCAGCCTTAATAGCTGGTATCAGTCCAGAGGAGATTCGGGACTGCTAAAGTGTGGTTTCTCTCATTCTCTCAGCAAATAATGCTGAGAAACATTTGCTGGTAGTGTTCTCATCTTAAAAATAAATGCATTGATTCAAGTCTGGAAAGTGGAAGGAAACTGAGAGCCACTTTAAAATTAAACTGGTCATCTCTAATGGCTGATCATGAAATTAATATGTCATCATCAAAATCTGCAAACTATTTTATCCTTTTATAGTCAGTTAAATTATGATTGTGCATTTAACTCTAAAGGGCAAAAAAAAATACACATGAAGGTCATTTAAAAACAGAAAATTCCCCAATTAAATTGTATAGTTATATTATAGTACCAATACCCCTAAAAGGAAAAATATTCTAGACATTTCAAGGAACTTCATGTATTATAAAATATATTTGGAAATTTGAAAATATATGATGACAATATATCTGCTGTTAATACAAATATGAAAGATATTTTCAAATAGAGTTGAATGATCATATTATAAGCAACACTAATATTCTTTAAAATATATTTCAAGGATCACGTAATTTATAGGAAAGATAGACTAATCCATGTTTTGAATGGGCTGTCATTTAAATACTGAATGCTCTCCCCTACTGTGTATCTGCTTACACTGACTTTAGAGACACAGACTTAAGGAAGAAGAGAAACCAGATTTGTTTCACCCTGCTCCCCTGGAAAGCACAACTTAAGATGGATTCCCATTTATAGTAACCATATGTGCTTTTCTTTCTGGGACAGTTGGAATATCATATTGTTATATATTTTTAATAAAGATGACCAAAGCAATTTATAAGTGATATCACACACACCCCTCACACATATGTATATATACATATATGTATATAATTGTTTTCCTTTAGATGTGATCAATTAATCCTGAACAACATAATTATTTTTAATTAATTTGACAATGAATGTCTTTTAAAAATAAAATACAGCAAATGTGACTTCAGATCTTGAATTTTTAAGTATGTTTTAGAAATTTTTAGTCTTACAAAGTTAAAGACAGTCAGATTAGGATTAAAAACAATCTTAACTTTCACTTTGTTTTGATATCTCACAAATACTGTCTACTCTTTATTTAAAGTGACCATCATTTTCCCCTTAACACTGAGGTACCTTTTGTAAATACTTTTATATTTTTGTAAAATATAAAATCCTTATATTATTTCATTTCATGATATTAGGTGTCATAAAAGATCCAGAAGACAGTATGGCCATGAATTGGAAAGCAGAGAAAAGCTTTGTTAGACATTACTATGCCTCTCTACTTGAGGCTTTTTTAAAAATAAAATGGCTCTACTGCTCTATAGAGAGTTACACAGGCCATACATTTTAGATTCAAATATTATTAGTATGTAAAATAGCGGTCATGAGAAGAATGGTTTTCTCTTGAACATAATTATATACATTTTATCGCTGTACTACTCTATAGTTTCCATAACCCGTGATCTTTTCTAAAGATTGCTTAGCAGGTAAAATTTCATGTACATTTACAAAAGAATTTGAAATCCTGGAACTCACATAAGTACAGAAAGAGGGAACTCATCCACGATGTTGTCTTTTGACCTCCATACACGTTCCACATCAAGTGTCTGTGTTCATGCACATACGTGTATACACACATATATGTGTACATACACATAAATATATACACATTAATATTATTAGTAATAGTAGGACAGATATTAGCACAAGATCTGTATATCATTAGTTTTCCTTGTTATTCGTCTTCGATTATCTTATGTCAACATTTAATATTTAACATCTCTAACCATCATGAAAATGCAAATTTAATGACTCTGAGATTCCATCTTAAACCTGTCAGAATGGCTAAGATCAAAAACACTGTGAGAGCACAGGCTGTCAAGAAAGTGGAGCAAAGGGAACACTTCTACATTTCTGGTGGGAATGCAAACTGTACTGCCAGTTTGAAAATTAATATAGTTTCTCAGAAAATTGGGAACCAATTTACCTGAAGACTCAGCTATATCACTGCTGAGCACAACCCAAAAGATGTTCTGTCGTACCACAAAGATACTTGCTTATCTATGGTCATAACAGCTTTCTTCATAATAGTCAGAAATTGGAAACAACTTAGATGTCCCTCAACTGAAGAATGGAGAGAGAAAATGTGGTACATTTATATAATAGAGCACTATTCAGCTGTTAAAAACAATGAAATTATAATATTTGCAGGCAGATGAATGGGACTAGAAAAAAAAAATCATTCTGAATGAGGTAACCCAGACTCCGAAAGAACATTCTATGTACTTATCAGTGAGTGTATATTAACTGTAAAGTAAAAGATAATCAGGCTACAATCCACATACCCAGAGATGTAAAGTAGCATGGAGGGCTTAAGGAGGGATGCATGGATCTCACTGAAATGAGTAATAGAATAGATATTGCAGGTGGGCTGGAGGCAGGTGGGGATGGAAACAGGAGGGATCCAGTGGGAGTAGAATGGAGGGAGAGAGTGCTGTGAGACACAACTGGAGTTGGTAGTAATTTGGGGGCAAAGTAGAGACCCTGTGCAAGGGACACTCTCAGGAATCTATTATGGGGACTGTAGCTATGTACCCTAACTATGGAGAATATGGAACCTGAACAGGTCATCTCCTATAACCAAGCAAGGCTACCAATGGAAGTATTGGGACAGTAATCCAGCCACAAAGTCTTTTATTACAATTTGTCCTTTAACATGATGTGCTGGGGTAAGTGTGGCACACAGTAAAGCAAGTGGTTAATGAATTACCGGTCAAGATTGAGACATGTCCTGAGGGGAAGCCTACCTCTGACACTGCCTGGAGGACCAGGAACCAAAGGAAGGATGCCCACAAGTGACCTAGCATTAGACAAAACTCAACTAGAAAAAAA
Organism: Arvicanthis niloticus; assembly: GCF_011762505.2. Lineage (NCBI taxonomy): Eukaryota > Metazoa > Chordata > Mammalia > Rodentia > Muridae > Arvicanthis > Arvicanthis niloticus. The sequence goes on along the minus strand of NC_047672.1, from coordinate 63,930,174 downwards.
AAATGAAATGATACCTAATGATATTCTGCTAAGCTCATAGGTCGGTGCCTAGCCTAATTGTCACCAAATGTACAAAACCACAGCCAAATAGTAGGCGGGGCTCAAGGGATCCTGCTAAAAAGGGGGAGGAAGGATTGTAGGATCTAGAGGGGTTAAGGACAACAGAGGAAATTCCACACAGTCCACAAACTTGGAATTATCGGGCTCAAAGAGAGAACTGACAGTCAAGGAGCTTGGGTGCCTCTAACCTAGGCTCTCTGCGATGACGATGTTACAGTTGTATAGCTTGCTGTTTCTGTGGGACTCCTAACTTTCTCTTCTTTAATTAGGTGTACTTCTAGTTACATTTTCTTAAATGTCCAAGTGAAAAAAATTTTACTAATTCATTTATATATGCTATAAGTTTAAGTATACCACAGTAGAGTTACAAGGAGACATTTTACAAGGAAGAATCATGGGAACTGGAACCAAAACTACTAGCATTGAATCCAATCATTCTCAATTGTGTTGACATAGTCCTGTGAGTCTCAACTTTTCTGTCTGTTTGTATATTCATAATCACAGCGACTATTTTCTCACTAGGCTTTTTGAGACACCATAAAACTGTTGATGAGAATGTTTTTTAAAGACATAATGAATTTAATAACCACAAGTAAGATAAATGGCTCGTTTCAATTTATATCAGTGATGACACGGATAAGAGTCTCTCTATTGCTCCCATCTCCTGCTCTCTGCATCAGAATGTGTATGGCATTGCTTTGGCCTCATTGTTTCCCTGCAAAGTTATTATGTTCTGAAAAGGTAGATTAGCTTACCTAATATAGGATTTCAATATAATGGAAGGATACCTGTACCCAGTAAAGCATCCACTATCATTACTCACCAGTGAGAAATCCTCCCTTGTGTGCTTACTTGTTTTTCCTTGGGTAGTACTTTGAGATTTTCCTTCACAGAGAAGATAGTCTGTTTATGCTGCAGTTTGAATAAAGGGTAAGATTTTGCAGTCACGGAGAATGACAGTAGCTGCCACAACTGTCTTTTTGTATCTCTGAGCCTAGGCTAAAATCACACGTGTGCGTTATCTTGACACTGCAGTGACCACAATTTGTGCTATTAGTCTGTTCATGAGCTTCTGGATGGAAAGGAAAAATTTTTCATGCACTTCCAAAGCCAGACATGGTCACAGGATAACTTTTGGCTCGTTTACGTACAGTTGCCATGTGCGACTTTTCAAGAATTCCTGGAAGTTATTTTTTGTATAAATATGTTTTATTTGAGGTGCCGCATTGCTAGAGCAAGCATGTTTTCCATGCTACTTTGTCATTGTAAAGTTCAGAGCCATTGTAAATGTTAGCAAAATTTTTAATGGAAACTTAGTTACATCTGTCTGAGGCTATTCCAAAGTAAGATTACAGAAAACGTTTTACATGATATGGGATACCAGACGCCACATTGTTTCTGACTGGAGCACTGCATTATGCCCAACTCTGCATTTTTCCTCTATCTAAGACTTTTTGGCAGATATATGACACTAATATATTTTTCTTTCATTTCATAGTATACTAAACTAAGTAAAACTAGATTAAAGAATCATTTAAAGGTCGAGTTTTGTTTTATGTCAGCCAAAGCAATTCTTATTTGCCACCATTGCATGTGTCTTTGTGTAATAACATTATAGAAACCATTCAGAATGTTAACTATCATGTTCAAGAATTAAAGAAACCTTGCATACCTTTCCTACACCCTGCTTTGAATTAAGTCAGCTAGTTGGTTTAACATTAGCATAAATTGCCACTCCACATACTTTATCTAAAGAGTGGAGGAAGTTCTTCATCTTGCTTTCAGTGAACTGCAAACACAGGCAGAAAGAAGCTAATCTCACAAGGTTCCTATGCCAACAAAAGATAGCCAAATGTATGTGTTCTGCAAGAGTAACAGAAATAACATTCAAAGGTGGGATGAGTAGCTGCAGTTTATCTCAACCAGATACGTAACATTATAAGGAGAGAAAGAGTAATGTTATACCTGTGGAAATAGAGCTACCTGTTAGAATAGAATAAACTTGGACTTCGGCATCAGGATTAATTGAGGTAAGAGGGCACCTATGCATGCTTGGCTGTAGACTCTAAGAAAGCTATTACAAACTCAAGGGAAAGACCTAGATACTTACTTTATAAATAACACACTTATGGCTGATGATAGGGAAGGTATTTTGGATGTTTAGTGCTAATCGTCAACTTGGTAGAATACAGAATCAGTTGGGAGATCAACTGCTAGGCATTCTTGTGCCAAATTGTCTTGATTACATTAGTTGATGTGGAAACCCTATCTTGATTGGCAATGAGTGGGAATACTCCCTCTGCCAGCTGGGGATCCTGGTTGGAAGGCACACAGAAATAGGACTTGCTCAGCAGTACATAATCATCCTTTCTGTTCCCTGACTGCCTATGTGATCTGACTAGCTGCAGTGTTTCAAGCCCTTGATGCCTTGATTTCTCTACCATGTGCTAGGTCTTCAAGAAATATGGGACAAGTCTCACTCAGTACCTGTGGCTCCTCACAGTGCTTCTCACCCCACCGCCTACCCTATCCTTGACCTCAGAGGGGCTGGGCTTCTGCTTTCATCTCCCCATCCCCCAGCCAGATCCCAATATAATTCAGTCATTTTAGCTAAGCTGATCTCTTTGCCTGGGCCCACTCTTTGGTCTGCAGCTCCTCTTGCTGTCCCTTACCTTCTCTCTTCTTCTGGTCTGCTAGATTCTTCCCTCTGCCTATTTTCTCCCTTGCAACTACAGTAAAAGTCTTCTCCACACCTTCGGAGTAATCATGTCTTTTGTTCCAGTGCTTCATTCATCTTGATGACTTGATGAGTTGTGAGCTGAAATAGAGCTGTTCTCTCTTAAGTTGCTTTTGTCAAAGTATTTCTCCCAGGAACTGGAAAATAAATTAAGACAGCATTGTTTGTTCTCTTTACTTTGTTACTTGTTTGGAATAGAAATATTTATCTCTTTCTATCTTCCACCTCTCATCCTAAACATGAATTTCTGTTCTTCCTATATATAGGATGTGGTTTGCAGAACTCTGAGATGGCTCCTGAAGTTAGTGATCCATGATGTACATGCCCTGATTTCTCCTCTTAGATGTAAGCAGTATCTATGAAAATGATGGTGAGCAAATGGCTGAGGAGATGGAAGATAATTGCAAGGTTAATTGTCAACAGATACCACTTACAAAATTATCTCATTATATATGTTAATAATGATTTTAAAATTTTAATATCTTTAGTTACATGATATGCACACATGGGACTATCATAATGAACCCTCTTGCTTTGTTCAGTTAAGATATGTTAATTTAAAAAAGAAAAATACCTTAAATCAGGTGACTTTCATTTACACAAAAATGAGATCATATTTTATCTTGGGATGAGCAATTTTCAATCATATTAGCTCTTAGAATTGAAAACAGATTATTCATGTAGTCGCTGTGAAGAACAACAATGTTATGTAATTTTGAGTGTCCCATTTTAGGAATTAAGAGGCATTCTCTAGTCTGAGGATAGCAGTCGTACAATTAAGGGCATCTTACATCTTCTAATAACCTAAAGTGCTTGTTCTTCAGCTCGGAGTGGGAATGCAGCCTGGCTGATGCTTTTGGGGAAAGAGAGCAGATCCTCCTTATGATCTCCTGATCAGAGATACCAGTTGCATTAAATCCAGTTCTGATCTGCTGAACTGAGAGACAATAAATGATATTTGTTTTACATCAAAGGAAACTAACAACTGGAGAAAGTGTGATTTCTGTGTTGATTGGAGCTTGGTGCTTGCTCTAAACAATGTGACACCTTAAACAGCTGATAGTGTTGGAAGCATGTCTCCTAGCTTTACTGTTTTATAAAAAATAATTGGATTCATGCACAGTGGCAGTTCATCTTATAATTGTTGTTAACTGCAATAAATGTACGTAGATTACATTTTCTTCACATGGGCTTTGTATTCTGCCATTTTTTTAAAAATGGAGGCCAGCCCAAACATTTCCCACTCCCTTCCATTTATTTGGCAATAGCCATCACCAAGAATTCTTAATTTCGCAAAATAACAGAGGAATGGCAACGGACACAGTGTTAACTTGATTAAAATATCAAAGAGAAAAAGAAGGAGGAGGAGGAGGAGGAGAAAAAAGAGAAAATTACTGAAGCTGCCAGGTTTTGCTAAGTTCCTTAGGGCGAAAATATGATTATGGATTTTTAAATTCCATCATAAGACAGCTATGACAATACATAGTTTCTAGCTCTACTTTGTGATGATTTAAAATTGTGTTTAACTTTCACCAAGTCTTGTCCTTTTAACTAAACAGGTATTCACTCCTTCAGGTTCATTCTGGTAATGTTTAAATATCGCCTGACAAATGTTGGCTGCTTTTAGATGTATTTACATCTGTTCTTTCATTGTCCTCTGTAAATATGCATAGCTTTTGAATTTTTTAAGCCCATCTGTACTGCACACCTCTGTATATCATGTCAGTAGCGGAAAGTTCATCCCAAGAACAAAGATGATGAACAGGACACCACAGCAGGAAATTTAAATAAAAAGAAACTATATTTATTGGCATACCTTTAAGAAAGAAAAAGATGTATACAATATAAATGAATTTCTGCCAACTCCTTCTATCTTAACTCCCAGAAGTCCTTGGCAGTTGAAACAGAAAGAATGCCTTCCACTTGAAGTAAATTCCTTTGCACTAGAAGCATCCACATTGGACACCAGGGAAGAGATAGGCTTGATTTCAAGAATCCACTGAGGTTAGCAGGAAATCATAAGACAAATGATTGCCAAAGAGAGGAATGACTTGGCATCTCAGAAATAGAATAAATCCAGAATAAAGAAGGACACTTTAAATGCCAGAGTATTCAAGCCCCTGATAAATTTGATTTAAATTAAAACTACATGTCTTTTCTTCTTTAAAGTGTGGACATTGCTTTGTAAGAGACACCAAATTGCACAGGGGAAACCTGGCCAGCTGGATGCAAATCTTGAGTCTGGCCCTCCTACATAGCATGTAGCCATGAGCAGATAATGGTCACTATCAAACCCATGCTATTGAAGACATTTTATATTTGAAATAATATTTACCTGACTCTCATTGAAATAGAAGAAACCCTTTATTAATTTATATAATAAAACATTTATCTGAGATATTCAAATTAAAATGGCTGCAAAATGTTTCCTTCCAACTGATTGCAGCAATGTGAATTGTATCATGGTTTTCACCAGGATGAGTCAAGTAATAATCTAAAACTGATACTGTCTTAAATTTGTCTCATTTTTTGATAAATAGCCCAAGTTAAATGTCTAATACATCTTATGAGCATGGCATTGAAACAGTAAAGGCGACCACACACATTATCATACTGTAATCGGTAGACAGAAATTGCTTTTGAGGTAATGGACAGACATTATCTCAAATATTTGAAGCTAAAACAACCCTTCATAGAAGAGAAAACTTCATATGCTTTTGTGGTTTAGGGTTTTATTTGTTTAAGAGAAAAATGAATTGTGTATCACTAATTCAAGTGCTTTCATGATTCTTTTTTAAAAAGAGCTTCTAAAACATTCTCACGTAAAAAAAACATTTGCAACTTATATCCTGCAGTTAGTTTAGATCACACACTTTCCATGTGTTATTAGCTTTATGTGATGACCTGTTCTTAGGTGGGCAGTAGTGCCTTATTTAGTACAAATTATACCTTTAAATATTGTGGGACTCACAAAGGTTACTGCACATCTAAATTTTCCATAACTTCTAAATTCTCAAACTGGAATTAAAATTTCACCTAGAAATTACACTTTGTAAATATACTTATTTAAGATAAAAACAATTAGTGGAAACAATACATTATAAGGTAAGGTGTGAAGTGAAAATCTTAAGGAAATAATCCACATGCACTTATTTTTCAAACAATATTAAAAGTAATGTTTATTTTTTAAGATTTCTGCTATCATTTGTTTTTGTAGCATGTAAAAACTGATTCTCAGAGGTATTAAGAGTCTCTTGAAGAAGATGCACAGCTTCTTTAGTGTAGGAGCTGGAATTCTTGATGCTATTGGCAGTGTGAGACCAGGCTAACTGGGAACTAGTCTTTGGTGGCTGGTAACCTGAGATTAACAACAGCAGTAACGTTAGTAAAGTTATTATGTGGAAGATGGTGTATTCGTAGAATTCAAGCTAGTACCTGAGTGAACACACTATTAGGTAAGACAGTAGTAGAATTTGACTGTTTTTTGTTTCCCACGTTACAGACACCCGTGGTCGTTTCTACATGAGTGATTTAAGTGCAAGGTAGACTGAGGCGAAGTCTGACAGCATTTCCACTATGCTGTTCATTGCTTTTGCACCTAGAATCCATTAACTCCTCTCAATGACGTTGTCAGTTCACTCCTCAGGTTGCGGAGAGTACATCTGTCAGACCACAAATTTTCTGTGGAAGCTTGTACTATTTCCAGTACCAGATGGGACACATGGCTCGTGTTCATGCCTCTAGGAGTAGTGACTAAATTCAATAACTAGATGCAACTCTGGAGCCAGATAGTCAAAGCCAAAGCTCGTGCGTTTTATGATTATTATGTCCCTTAAGTGAAATGGATTGTGCTCTTTACAAAAGAACGTTAAACAGTGCAGGATGGAGCTGCTGTATTCATTTGATGAACAGAAGACAGTTTGTCTGAGGCTCAAGAGAAACATGGTCCTGGTGACATCATTTAAGTAAACTGTCAGATTGGTGTGTGTCTGACTTAGTCATACCGCTAGCGATTTTAGCTATATGAGTGCAGTATGCAGACTTATGTCCACCAAAACTGCCCAAATTTTTTGCCCCTGGAATAAGATTGTTAGGTTTCACGGCAAGAAGAAATTAAGCTTAACAATAACACAGCTAATTTCCTGACATTCTTAACAGTAGGAAATGAAGCAGTGTTCCTTAATGTGTGCAAGACTTCAGAAGCTCGAGAAGACACATGGACAGTTCTCCATGGAAATTCTAGGGAGAGGACAAACCAGTGACATGTCACCCCAATCAAAACTTATATTAAATGGCTAATATGTGGACCTCTCAGTTACCTAGTGGTTGTGAATCGGTTGCAGTAGAAAAGTAAACACAGTTAATAAACTGACCTTTTCATTGTATATCACAAATGTTAAATTTGATATGGTTCTCTTGATGTTGTTGCTGTTACATCAGTGATTTAATTGCTAACGGAGAGAAAATAAACACAAAGCTTCTCAACAACAACAGAAACTTCTAGTGGTAAAATAGTGCTATTTATATTTTGGGAGTAACCAACTGCTGTCTAGTTGGATTTAAGGACACTTCAATAGGGGAGAATTTATGCTTAAGACTTAAAACTCAGACAAGTATCCACAGCAATTGGGTGGGACTTCCATTTTTCTAAAGCAGTATATTGTCTAACTATATTCTAAGTACTTACCTTTATATCTACATTAAACATAGTTCTCACTCCTCATTAAACAAACATTGTTTTTTTTTTTCAACATATGGAAAGTATTGCAGAGATTGACTCTGGTCAAAGTACAATGAACAAATGACCGTGGTGTTCCTAGCACTGACTGATACAGCTGCAAAGCAACCCAACACCCAAGACTAAGTAAGTAATTTTTGCTTTGAAACCCAGAGGACCAGGATATCTGTTGTTAGATTGTACCTTATTGACATGGCAGGAATTCTGTTCCAAAAATATCACATCCATAGTTGTTTAAACAGCCTTTCATAATGTCAGCACCAGTTGATAGGAAGATGTGGATGGTGGAAATTTCTCAAGGCCTCATGGCTAGATGAAAGGCTACAGGCCATCAGGATGCTTAGAGATGGAGAGAATAAATGTTTCTCTAGGGATGACCATCTGACAAGTTACCTAGTCACAAATGAAATCGTGTATAACATCTTTCCATCAATTCCTGGACAGAATCATAAGGCATGAGATGATTTAAATTATTTATAAGCTTTTCTAATTTAAATTTTATTATTTGGAGAATTCTATACATGAATATTCATACCATTTCTGCTCCTCCCAAATCTCTCCACTGCAATCCCATCCATGGCCTCTTCTTCTGCAATGACTATGGCTATATCTATCTATGTCTTCAGTTTGTCAAATTGACGACCATATTTAATAATGAAGTAGGCCATCTATTGATATATTAAAAATGAAGAAATCTAGGAAAAACGTGGAAATTGTACACTATGTTTGGCTTCAGTACTTTTTTCTATTGATATACTGAGGTTTTTCTTTCAAGGTAATGGGTTTACAAGAATCATTACTTGAGCTATTGTAAAATAAAGAGATTAAGAGTTATAATTTAATACATTAATGGTGTTTAAGTCAGTATAAGTTTTTTGTATAAAAGATAACTTTATTCAAGAAAAAGTTTGTATAAATGTAGAGTAACCTAGGGGAATTCAGGATTGCATTTCATGAATAATTTCTATGAAGTATCTGCTTTATTTGTACCATATAAAACTGTATGGCTCGTGAAATGTGGTTAATTAGCCTCTTATGCCTTAGGAAAAACCAAACAAAATGTTACTCTATGCAGACAAAAAGCAGCCACCCCAATAGAAAATAACAGCCACATGCGTTTTAACTGTTTTCCAACTTATAATGTGTCTAAGAGTGTTAGCAGATTATGGAATCCCAACATACGTTTTTTATTCAGCTGTGGCTTGGTGCCTTGTGGCAACACTGCAGTTGAATGAAGCAAAATTTTGTCAGAACATATGCATCTCTTCCTCTCCCTTTAAAACAGGAAAGTTTGTATACAGATAGTTATATTTGCCAAACACTTTATTTTAACTATTAATCATTATGCATTACTCTATATATGTGAATAAAGAAATAAACATAGTAGGTAAGAAAAAATCATGAAAGCTAGAAAAGCAGGCTTACAACCCCATAAATACATTCACGGACACTCGGTGATCTTGGTGCAAAGTCTCACTTGGTGCAAAGTACGTAATGACCTTTTGTTCTTCTCTCCAATAGCTGAAGTGTACAGAAAACTGATTATTCTTGAACAGTGTTCTCAGCCTATGGGTCACAACCCTTTTGGGATCTAATGACCCTTTCACAGGGGTTGTCTAAAGCCATCAAGAAATACAGACATTTACATTGTGATTCATAGAACATAAATAGTTATGAGGTAGCAATGAAAATTTTATGATTGGAGGTCACCACAACATGAAGAGCTGAATTAAAGGGCTTCAGCAGTTGGAAGGTTGAGAAGCACTGCTCTAGAAACTCTGCCTTATCTTTAATCTACAAAAATTTCTTTGGAAACCAAGAGGTTAATAGAAAACCTAAGGTTCTGGGCAAGCATGCAGGCTGAGGACAAATGATCAATCTATGAATAGCATTTAAAATTTGGTAGACCAGTATTCATGAAAAGATTAGAGTTATCAATTAAAGAGGTTAAGTTCTAGAAGCAGAACTGTATTAGGAAGAAGAATATGGATTCCAACTTTGAAGTAAAACCTTAATTCCAATTACTTCAAGAAGACCATTTTGCATCATATTTTATCTTCCTTCTCAATGGAAGAATTATCATTATCCTCACTTCATGTTACTGAGAAAAAAGTAATTTCAATCTTGAAAAGACTAGTACAATTTTCCTATTGGTGCATAAATTGTAAATATTTGAAAGCATATTTAAAGCATTTTCTGAAGTAATGCAATTTATAAATAGCATTTAGGTATAGGGGCTCTTTATATGTCTGCCTTCATTTTTTCATGACCCTGTAACTGCTTACTCCCTAGTTTATTTTTGGCAGAAAATTATTCAAGGAGTTGTCTAGACATGTATGGTACCTCACCAGGTTCTCAGCATGGGGCACAGATTGTTCTATGTCTAAGATACCTATGTTATTTTCTAGTTCTGTGACTAGCATGAGGTTCAGTGTTATATGATTGCAAAACATTCACTAATCCATATACTTAAACTGTGTATAAAATAAATGCAAAAGCTGTGATAAGGAATGCTATTTTATTGCCAGGATAAATTTTAGTACAATACTGAATCAACTATCTCTTTGGAAACTAATAAAAGAGCATCTTTGCACAGGGATATTGGAATAGTCTCTCTCACTTGCTACTTAGCAAATGACACATGCATGTTACTACTGTCAACATTCTTTGGCTGTAAGGATGAGCAAGGCAACTATGCTCTATTTTTGCTAATTTTCTAAAACTGAGTGTTCCATTGTGCTTGAAAAACAAATCATATGAGTAGATCAAAGGACATAGGATCAAAATATTCATGCAGTTTCCAGAATTCACTAAGATTTTATCCATAGTGAAAAACTGAAGGAAACAACTTTTTATAATGGAAACCATAAAACAAACATTTACTGACATATAATCTCTCTACTCACCATTTCCTCTTTATCCCACTCTGTTACCATAGTTTAGATTTATATATTTGCTTTCTAGATTGTAGGGCTCCCTCTTCCTTCACCCTCCTACTAGAATATTCTAACTGAAGCATATATCAAACCCCATAATCCTCCCGCTCAGCAGCCTTTAATGGCTCTCTAGTGTCCAAAGCCTGTACTTGACTCTGACTTACTGCTGTTTTCTCCTCCGCTCACTCCTTGTTTCATGATTTAGTAATGTAGGCATATTCAGTGGAGTTCCACAAGCATCTTCTATAGCAGGATTTGTTGATATTTCTTTTTGTCTGGAGAACTTTGGATGTCACTTTCCTTTTGACTGTTTTAATTTATCCTCTAAAAGTTATGTCACCTAGAGCTATATTAGGCTTATTGCTCTGCTTAACATGATGCTCATTTATTCTTTTATAGCCAACACTCTCTTAGTGTTTACCATCTCTCATTGGTGTATTTTACATCTTTCTTTTTCATTACACTCAAATTCCCAGAGACTTTTTTCTTTTGTCAATGATTTGCAGAATGCCTGACAAAATTAAGTAATGGTTTCTCATGATTGATCCCAAATACCTGGAAGGAACGTTTGTAATAGCCAAGATCTGTATTTTTACTGTTTTTGTTGTTGGTAGTGTGTTGTTGTTGTTATTGGTGGTGGTGGTGATGGTAGTCATGCATTTTGTTTTTGATTTATGCATGTGTGCGTGCACGCGTGTGTGTGTGTCTGTGTGTGTGTTTGGCGTGGTAGAATATACATGTAATCTTAATACTCAGAGATCTTAGCAAAAAAGGTCTTGAACTGAAGGCTAGGATGTACAACCTTGTCAGACACCCCCCAAAACCAAACAAGCAAAAACCAAAACCCAAGCCTTCTTATATCAGATTACTTTTATTTTAATTATAATTCTATGATACTGAATATGGATTGATAAAGCTCTCGCTTCATGTTTTACATGTAATCCTCTCTGTAGCATTTAGAATTTCAAGTGAACTTCTTGGCTTCTTGACTTCTTGTGAAATGCTAATACTTATGTTTAAAGATTCTGCTTTTGTGCTGCTAGTGGTCTAGTAAACCTACATAAACAGTATTTTGTTTTATTCACAACAATGTTCAAACTTTACATGTAGAATTTTCATCATTAATAATATGTGTAAATATATTTTAAGATTAGAAGATTGGTTGTGTATGTAAATAAATGCATGGTATATGTGTCCATGTATGAATATGTATGTGCCTGTGCTCACATAGTAGTTCAGAAGAGAAACTTCATGTCTCAGTCTATCAGTCTTCACTTTATTTTTTTGAGATAATCTCTCACTGAACTGGCTGACAGTCAAAATGCCCAAATGACCATTCTAACTCTGCCCCTCAAAGGTTATGAGTTTCAGATGTACTCAGCCATTGCCAGGTTTTCATGTCAGGCTGGGATTTTAACTCAGATTCTTATTATCATATAGCAATAGCTCCTAGCCCATGAGTCATCCCACGTCCCTGAACATAACTTTTATGTTAGTTCTTGTTCATTTGTAAGGTATCAAAAATTCATGCAATGACTTCATTATTCTATTCATATTATTCATACTTCTTTTCCATTTGACTTAAGTAAAATATAAGACAAACATTTACTGATGGAGAAAGAAATGTACCTAAGGCAGAAACAGGAGTAAATGTAAGATGCAAATTGGAGTGATGTTCAAATGAACTTTATCTGCCAGAGTTCCAAGTATCTAACTTATCTTAACCCATGGACACAGCCTCCCACAGCTTTGAGGAGACAAAACATAAAAGAAAAGAAAGCTGCAGCACCATAATTACAATAATAAAATACTGTATTGAAGATGTTTCCATCCATCTACAAGCTTGATTAATGACTGTCACTCCTAGTTTGTCAGTTTTTTTTTCCAAGATGCATCCTTATTGCCAAAATATTATAAGCCATCCCAGAATCTGGTGGCTTAAAACACTAAAGACATATTCACTTGACCAATTGTTGTGAGATGGATAGGTAGATGATAGATGATAGACAGATAATTGATTAAGAAGACTTCTTTTGTTCTCAACTGAATTCTTTATGTGTGGGATCCCACTGTCTATTGTCTTAAGTAGAATGATCCTACTGTGAAGGTGGGGATGAGTCATGAGCTCTCTGTTCCAGGAGTCACACAAATCTTATGCAGATTAGCCTTGTCATGGACTCATATTGTGATGTAACAATGAGCAATAAAAATAGTTTAAAAAAACCTCAACCAAGCGAAATGACTATGTGTTTGTGAACTCTTCGCTACATTTCCCATTGTCCTGTCAGCTAAACAAAGTGACTTGTACAATCCACGGGATGTAGAGGAATATGTATGCAAAAAGGCAAAGGCATGAACTATTGGATGTGGAAAGAGAAAAATGGCAGAAGAAGTCAGAGTTGGGAAACCAAGTGATGTTACCTGCGAACATCTATAGATAATACCAGCTTCATAATAAGAAAAGATCAGGTCTATAGTTTGAAGGAAAAGTGAAGTTCTGAGTTTGATAATTTTCTAAATCTTTTTTTCAAACAATATAACACACTTCCCTAATGCAGTGATGAGTGATTAATAACAGTTAACGTCCCATAGACACAAACGTGACAGAAGTTGGCACTTGGGGTTCACAGAGACTGAACTGACAACCAGGGAGCCTGTATGGAGCTGACCTAGGTCTTTGTTTATACATATCCATGGTTACAAAGCTTGGTGTTCTTGTGAGACTCCTAACAGTGTGAGCAGGAACTATTTCTGACTCTTTTACCTGCTTTGGGGACCCTTTTCCTTTAACTGGATTGCCCTGTCCAGCTTTAGTATAAGGGGAAGTTCCTAGTCTTATTGCAACTTGATATGTTATATTGGGTTGATATTCCTGGTATGGCAGACCTTTTATGAAGGGAAAAGGAGGAGGATGAGGAGGAAGAGAAGGAGGAGGATGAGGAGGAAGAGAAGGAGGAGGATAAGGAGGAGGAGGAGGAGGAATAGGAGTGTATGAGGAGTGGAGCTGTGGTTGGAATTTAATATATGAGAGAAGATTAAATAAAAAAAAATAACATGTCAGAAAATAAACAACAAAAACATTTTCTTTCACACCCTAAAATTAGTATTTTTGATTACTATTCCTTTTGACTATAAACACAATTATACGTTTATAAAAGGTTGCATTCATTCTGGCTGGTCTTCATTAGATGGAAAGTATTTTCTCAGCAGTGGCAGCCTTGGCATTGCTAAATAGAAAATGCAAGAGTCTTATGTTCAAATTTCAATTAATTAGGAAATGTTTCTTCTATTAAAAGTCTAGACTAATGCACTATAAATTTGAAAATTTTACATAGAGTACATTCTATCTTGAGATATTCTAAATGATTTTTCCCAAATACTCTCTCTCTCTATTTTTCTCTCTGTCTCTCTCTCTCATTCACATATATATATATATATATATATATATATATATATATATATATATTGCATTAACTTTTCTTTAAATTTATTGGTACTCCTATTGAAAACTGTACTGTAACATAATCAACATTTTATTCAGATTCCATATTGAATGGAGATAGTAAACAATGGCAAAAATTCATACTATTTTGGAATTAAGGTCTTTAAGTCTTTTAAACAATAATATACAGTGACTATGTTACGATAATCATTTTAACTAATGTAGACTATGCTTTTCCATTAATCTGCTTCAAAATTTAAACAATATTGAAAATGGGAACTAGAAAGATGATCTTTCAAAGAATGTTAGTTCAATTATCATCGCTTAAATTAGGTGTTTCACAACTGGTGATAACTTCTTTTAAGGTGATCTGACACTTTCTCTGGCTTTTCTAATTATCTTCCCTCATGTGAACATATCCATATGCAAACACCCTGACATTCACATAATTAAAAATAAATTAAAGCTAAAGAAATAATATGATAGTATAAAAGATAATGCTTAGACTAATTTTCATTCAAGGGATTAGTCAATCCATGATTGCATACACTAAATAATGAATACCAAACCACTCATATGTATCATTTTCCTCCATTGGAGCTTGGGATATTTTAGCTTCATAAAGCTATTGACAAGTATTGCATTATAAGTCTTAGATGATCCTGAACATGTCCTCATCTGTATGAGATGCTCACTTCATATTTAAAGTTAATCATGCATATAATAAGCAACGTTCCAAGAAGATAAAAGAGATAGGAACCTTTGTTTCCTCTGTGTGCTATCAATATTCATTTGCCTTGAACCTCTTTCCTTGCATTCCCAAAGCATTTGGTAGTCATTCACATCTGATGTACCTCTTTCTTTGAGAAAATGCTTGAGTATTCCTATTCTTGTTGCCTTGCTCTGTAATGAAAAACTATAAACAGATTGCTGAAAGCTATGTGTTAAAAGAAGATGGTTGGTTAAGAAATGTCTAACCCGGAGTTACTCCTGTCTAAAAAAAAAAAGCAGGGACAAAGAGTAGAGCAAAGACTGAAGGAAGGTTGCTCAGAGACTGCCCCACCTAGGGATCAATCGATCTGCAGACACCAAACCCAAACACTATTGCTGATGCCAAGAAGTACTTGCTGACAGGAGCCTGGTATAGCTGTCCCTGAGAGGCTGTGCCTGAGCCTGACCAATACAAATGTGGATGCTCTCAGCCAACCATCAGATTTAGAATGGAGACCCCAATGGAGGAGTTATGGGAAGGACTGAAGTGGCTGAAAGAGTTTGCAACCCCACAGAAAGAACAACAATATGAACCAACGAGATCCCCCAAAGCTCCCTGGAACTAAACCACCAACCAAAGAGTACACATGAAGGGACCCATGGCTACAGCTGCATATGTAGCAGAGGATGGCCTTATTTGACATCAACGGGAGGGGAGGCCCTTGGTCCTGTGGAAGTTCAATGCCCCAGTGTAGGGGAATGCTAGGGTGGCGAGTCTGGAGTGGGTAGGTGGGTGGGGGAGCACCCTCATAGAAGCAGGGGTATGGGAGATGGGATAGAGGGTCTGGGGAGGGGAAGCCTGGAAGGGAGATAACATTTGAAATGCAAATGAATAAAAGAACCAAGAAAGAAAGAAATATCTAACTCTTCTTTGCAAATAAATAATCATTCTTGCTCCCACTCCCCCTTTTTGGTTGTTTTAGTGTCCTGAAATGTTTAGCTAATCTAGACAGATAAAGGCAAGACTCCTGCTTTGTGGAAAACAAAACAAGAAAACAGTTCTATTATAAAAAGAACAAACATGTACGATTCTAGTAAATCAGTCACATACATGCTAGTAGGGGCTTAGGGAGAGGGGCATGTAACATGTTTGTTCCTGCTAATCTAAATGATTCAAGCCTTGCTGGATTTTCTCCTTACTTGGAATTCTGGCTTTCCATTTACATAACCAGCTGTTCTACCTCAAATTTCTGGTGCAATACATTTATCTTACAACATCCAACAAATGTAAGGGAGAGAGCTGTTTTACCAGCTTTCCAAATGTGCAGTATATAAAACAGATGCCTGAGGTACACCAATCCATCCATCGTGAATACCAGGCTGTCACCACACCTCTGGCACATCTTCTATAGTCCCTTCTTCCTCTGTCATTGCTAATACATTTCAGTTTAAAAAGAAATAAAACAGAGCAGACCATGCTCCTGAATATATTTTCCTGTTTAAGGTCTTCAAATATACTTGCATTGTTATTTTAACCAATTAATTGAGAGTAGTGGCCAGATTATTCCTCAGTGAGTAGCTCCAGTGTTTTCTCTGAAGTCAAGGTACCTATGGTATGTAAGTGAGTTTAAAAATCCCTAATATAGGTAAACCTTTGAGTGACTCTTGGGAGAGAAGCTACTTGTGTTGAACAAGGCTGTCATTTTCTTCTCATCTCTTGAACAGTGTGAAATGGGAGGACTCTTCACAAATTTGCTCTAGCAGGCACTTTAGCTCCTGCTGGGGTTGTTGGTTACTGACTACTGACTGTGCAGCAGCCCTGGGTTTTGGCAAGCATCTGCCTTCCATAGACACTAACATATTTGCAACTTCAAGTGAGTTTTACAATTCAGAATATTTTGTTTAGCTTAATGTGATCAGTTACATGAAGGCAGCCAGCCACCTAAGCACTCAAAATCAGTACTGTGGAGATGTTGTCTGTGAGATTTCAGTCTACTGTTTTACATATGTATAATTCAACTTTGGACACAGAGAAAAGCTTTCATTTCATTTGGAGTTCTGAGGTGTTTTTAATTATGACTATAGGAGGCTTCAGAGAGAGAGAGATTTATCACTACTTTTTCATTATTTAATTAATCATCTTTGTTGTTTTTTACCAACTTCAATTGTAAGTAACTTGCCTTACAACTTCTGAGGCTGTCATAGGTCTGATAATGGAACATGAAAATATATTACAGTAGACTCCCTAGGCTATGGGGGATACACCCTGAGACATTTTACAGACAACTGAAGTTGTAGATAGTACTGAAGCAAACATACACTTTTTCCTAAGCCTACATACTTGTGATAAGGTGTGATTTATAGTCATGAGAAGAGATGGACAGAAATAGAAAATGATATAATTTGGTAATTATAACAATGTACAGAAGTAAATGTTTTATAAACTTCGGCATTTATTCATTGAAATCTCCATTTAATATCTTCAAACCCCTGATTGGAAATAACCTGAATCTTGGACAACAGAACCAGAGACAAGTAAAGGAAACCATAGCTCAACTCATCTCAGGAACAGAAAGAGATTAGTATGATAAATATGGGCAAAATTAAAATCATATATAATGCTGAAAGTTAAACAGAAAGGTCTTTATTACACAAGAAAAATATAATACATATTTAAATAGAAATGGCCTCATTAAAAATATATGTCTTTTAGTGATTCTTTATGATATATTAAAATATTAAATATTTTCTGAACTATATAATATAGTAATAACAATTAAAACTCTTATTGAACAAAGATATTTTCATTTATACATAGAAGATATAAAATTATCTACAAATTCTTATAAATGGTAAGTTAATTTAGAAAATACAAGTTCAATACAAGGAATAGTAATTTTACTATATCAACTAGCAGTTACAAATAGAAAATCATTTGAAAATTTGCTTTTGTTACAGTATGTGTAAAGGTCTGATGTGAAGAAATGACTAATAATAGATGTATAATCTAGATGTGATGACACAGAATGTTGAAAAGAAAAATAAAGGCCTAAATAAAGTCATGCACAAGTTAAATTTGTAGATTGTTAGACTTGACCATTGTATTGATTTCTTAAAATTCAGACAGACTTAATCATATTCTCAAATCAATTCCCAGAAAGTTTATTAATAAGTAATTCTAAAATTATATGCAGTTGTCATTTTTGCTTATAGAAGTCATAGAAATAATTGTGATTCTTCTGTTATCAGTAATATAATTTGGCCACTAGCAGTTACAGTGATATAAAGCCATAATACTGAAATGGAGTCATCTTTATATGTGCAAGCAAACATACCCAAGTAACAAAAAGTATGCAAAGAAATTTATTTACGTAATCAACTGTCAACATGAAAAATGGTGCAGAAACAATGAATAAAAGAAAGGACAATATTCATGCAGGTGAATACAACTAATATGTACAACTAATGTCTATACAATAAGATTAATTTATTGTCAATTGTCAATTTATATGAAAAACATAGCTTTATAAAAGTAGAAAAATATGTCTTTATAAGTTAAAAATCATTTAATATAAAGGTCAAAGATTAAAACAGAAATGATATATTATTATAAAATTTGAAATCTGTGATAAATAGTTGTAATTAAATACATAATTATGTAAAACAGTGTGATGTGTATTAAACACATTGGGTAAACATGTATACAGGTGATTAATAATTCTGAGAAATTAAAATAAAACATTTGTGGTTTCCAGTGGCCAACAGACTTAATGATCACTTTGCATATATAAAATATAAATAGAAAATAAATAATACTTAGAAGTACACATTCTGTATTATCAGCCATCGGGGAAATGCACATTAAAATCACAATATAATATTATCTCAAAAATGTATTACAAACAAAAGTGACTCGGAAGAGTTTTGGTCCTAATTCTAACTTCTATTCACCATTTGTGGGACACAAGTTAATAAGAACTTTGGCAACCTTTTCTGGAGGCTCTTGTTAAATTGTCAACAGATCTACTAAATGGACAGGTAACCTAAATTTTATATTTATTCAAAAAGAATGAAAACATACAATCACACACAAACTTTTGTAACAAATTTTATAACCTGATTCATGGTACTCACACAATATAAATAACCCAAAGTTGGTTTAATAAAACCAAAAACAAAATAAAATATATTGTGAAATTGTTATACTATAATATATATAATATATAATATATAATATATATATTTAATAATATTTTCTTATGTTAAATTTGTAGAAATGAAGTGCTGAATTCTTGGGGGCAATAGAGTGTATCAGGGTGAACCATAAACAAGTGCTTACAAACAAACAAAAAAAAGGAAAGAAAAAAGAAAAATAATTCAGAATGCTTCCATTTCTCTGAATTCAAATTCAAGAAAATAAACTTTCCCCACAAAGTGAAAGTGACAAAGACTAGTGCACATGTTCAGGCCATTTGTCAAGATTCTGTGCATTAATTGCTGTTATTAGTTATACCCTGATCTCATTTTCTTGAGTTCTGATGTACAGCAGCTGAGCATTTTATATCAGTTAATTATACATCAATTTTCAAAAAAAAAAAAACAGCAAACTATTCCACAGATCTACTAACGCATAATGTGATTGCCTCAACTGTAAAAAGACACCAGTATATTTTATGTAGCGTTTGCTCCTATGTGATAAACAGTTGTCCTAAGTGCCAGAATTTTAAACTTTTTAAGACACTTGTCTTCTCAAATTTCTCTTTTGTTTTTGTTGCATTTGTTCATAACCCAAATAAAATTCATAAAATCTCTAATGGCTAAATATTTATACTACAACTTGAAAAAACAGAGCAAACAACAAATGAAGCCTAGTATGGATCACATGCTACATAATTTTTTGGATATCACCCATAATATTAGGTAGCTAATGTCTATGAATATTTATTACCAAAAAAAAAAAAAACCCACCAGATAATAGTAAAACAAAACAGCAGCCATCAGTTTGTAGAAAAGAGAATATGCTAGTCATAACTTTTAAATATATAAAATATTATCTGTTCATATTTTGGAAACTGGATTATTTGAAATTATAGCATACAATGTCTTTGTTTTTCTTTTCTTTGATTAGATATTAGATAATTCCATTAGTATGTTTTCTATGTCTCTATAATTGCTTTTACCATGACCTTTTTAACATCCATCTTTTCCTACTTAAGTTTGTCAGAAATGTTCTTTAGATTGCTTTGGTACTTTCCATTTAATAAACTCGCAGACAAACAGAGTGAAAGCCACCCACAGACCTAGGATACATGAATATCCTTTAGATCTCATCTTGACTTGAATCTTGGGGTATTTTATGGTCACTAGCAATACAGCTTCAACTTTTGAAAACCATCTCACTAAACTGAGAAGGCTGAGCTGACTCCATGACAGACTTCAATTTGGCCATTCAGGAGGTTAGGTCTAAATCTCTGTTTCCAAAAACTGGGCAAGTCCAAGAAAGTCCAGTCCTCAGCAGCTGCCATGCCATTTTATCTGAGGCAAAGACAATGGGTCAGCAACAGTTTCTAGATTTCTCCAGCAACAGTTTCAAGTCCCCCAGCCCCAGCATTAGTTCTAGAATGTCCCTAAAGTTAGAGCCAAGATTCAGATAGAGGTCATCTTTGCCTACCCAAAACTCCCCTAATCCGCTTTAAATCTATTCTGCAAGCTCACTTTGGGGTCTCTCCATCTCTGTAGATAGTAGACCCCAGCATGCTAGACCTCTCAGTATAAAATACCCTGCTTTTATATACTATTTGAGTCAGGGGTATCATTCTTTAGCAAATTATGGACACTTATAAACAAACAGACTTATAAAATTGTAATTTCTTTCTTTTTTTATCAGTTCTTACAGAATTTGTTGAAATCATATTCATTCCTCCCCCAAATCCTCCTAGGTCCTCCCATTCACACTTTAATAACAACTCAACTTTGTGTACAATTTGTTGTTATTACTGCTGTTTTTCTTTCTTTTCTTTTTGTTTGCAATATCAAATTCAATTTGTGCTGTGGAGATAGCCTTGAATATATAGCCTTCCACTTGACTGGAGTTAACTTGCCAGGAGCAAAATTTATAAAGAAAACTGCTAAGCTTTTGTTGTTTTGTTTTGTTTTGCTTTTGTTTTGTTGTTGCTGTTGGTGGTGGTAGTGGACTTTTTGTTCCTTTGTTTGGTTTTGGTTATTTGTTTTTGTTTGGCCTAGGGGTGTGATTATATGTCTACCTCCCATCTCTATACTAAGATTTGGTCTGGTTTAAGCTTCTGCATGGCATGTGCATTCTGTCATAATCTTTGTCTGTTCATGTGCACAGCTCTCTGCTGGTGTCTAGAAGATAGCTTATTTGTATTCATCTACCACCTCTGGCTCATAGAATTTTTTCTCACTCTCTTCTCCAGTAATCTGTGAGTAAAGCTTCATTCCTCTTGGCTACCATTCTTAGTGATAGTAGGTGCTACACATATTACTGCAATTGAGAAGTAATTTGCAACCTTACACAGCTTAAAACACTGAGAACTACAGTAATATCTGGCCTAACAAGATATTTCCACTGTTGCAATAGTGACACAAAATGAATAAGATAACAAATCACTTTCTGATTGAATTTAAGGCACATACCCAAGAGGAAACCTACAAGTGGTTGGGACAAGAACTTGTCACTAGACAAGTCAGTCTTAAGATGAAATTTATTACTATTTTTGTACTTAGTTGATACAGTTTTAAATTGATTCTTAGTGGCTTATCATTATACCTATGTAATGGTTTCTATATGCTCAGCCCAGGGAGTGGCACTATTAGAGGTTGTGGTCCTGAGGAGTAGGTGTGTTAATGTGAGTGTGGGCTATAAGACACTCACCCTAGCTGCCTGGAAGTCAGTCTTCCACTAGCTGCCTTCAGATGAAGATGTAGAACTCTCAGCTCTGTCTACATCATGCCTGTCTAGAGGCTCCCCTGTTCCCCCTTTGATGTTAATGGGCTGAACCTCTGAACCTGTAAGCCACCCCAATTAAATGTTGTCCTTTATAAGACTTGGTCATGGTGTTTGTTCACAGCAGTAAAACTTTAACTAAGACAACCTATAAATTAATATATGTGTTAACATAATTAGATAAGCCTCTATTTACAGTAGATGGTGATTAATGGATTAATGCAGAGAACCACAACTGACCAAGGTGCAGAGAACAAGAGACTGGAGAGTGCTTAGTCCTAAATGGGATACTTAAATCACATTCCATGCCTACTTTGAACATACTTTTCACTACACAATGGAAATACAAAACAAAACAAACAAGCAAACCTTTTTCATACATGCATACATGTTAGCATTGAAAAACGATCTTGCCTTTGAAGTATTTTGTTTTCAATGTTTATTGTAACTTTTCACATTCTTTACAATTCTAGTTTCTAAATGTATCAGAAGTAATTTTTCATATTTCCTATTACAGCTCCTATATTATATCAAATCTTAATTTGTTTTTGTTGCTCCAGATCAGTTTACTGATGGTACATTTTTTTCTTCTCATTGGATATCAGTATCATATACTTAGTAATAGTCATCTCATAAATCATCTTTTTATGTTTAAATGTTGCTGCTGTTTCCATTTTAGCAATTAACAATCATTCAAGTTTCAGTGGAAAATAATTTCTCTGAGAAGCAATAATTGATTTTTCTCTTCTAACATTGGACTTAGGTTACATACAATCTGTTTGATCATGTTGCATCAGTTTATATCTCATTAAAATAGTTGTTTACCCAAAGCAAATTTGGTTATAATGTCTTTGCACTTTAATTTTTACTGCATTGATGATACAATTTTCTTTTCTATGTTTAGTGATTAACTGAGTTAAAAACAATGGATCTAAAGAAGTATTTTAAAATGCAGTTCATATATTTGCACCATTTTAAAAAAGAAAACCACAGTTTATCTTAGTAAATTGATAATAAATATTATAAAATTTAACCATGATAATTGAATCCACCCAAATTTTAATACATATTAAATATCTCTTTCATGATGCACCCAGGGTACCTGGTGCTATATACTTCAGATGAAGTAGTAGAGGCCCTTGCTTTTTAACAATTTCAATGTGAAATAGACTGGTTTTATTCACAGAAACAAATAAAATGTTTTTGAATAATTTTTGCAATCATGAAGTGGCTTGTTAGCTCTGGAGTTGAATAAGAGTTTATTGAAAAACCTTTGCAGTCAATCTTAAATAAAAAGTTGGGTAGAGCTAGTGTATAGATACATTTTAAGAATAGAAAATTGTAAATGAACACAATTTTAAGTCATATAAATAAAAAACTGTTCTTCAATTAGAGGAATAAGATTAGTGATTCCATAATGCTCTGGATAGAAAGAAATTGGGTTTCTCAAGGAAATTTATTTGGCAAAGGTAACCAGATTATGCAAGCTTATATGTTTTATGATAAGGTTAACAAAAATGAGAATAAAGACATCAAAGTGGAAGAAGAGGAAGTTTTGACAAGTAATACAAAGAATAGAGCAACAGTTAATGTGATGGGCAGAGCCAGGGTTCCATAACTAAAACTATGGAAAATGAAAGTGGGAGAGTAGACATGGACTGGTATTGTAAAGTGTCAGACTAATGTACAGACAAAGAAGGATCAAAATAGTCTGCATTTGATCGAATAGAATCACATTCAGGTTGTATTATTTAAGAGTTTTTTACATTTATCTGGACATGAAGAAATGTGTTTTGTACATGGGATTATCTGTGTAATGTTTTTAATTTGAAGGAGATATTTGTCTTTAAAAGTTTTGTAAAAGAAAACAATGTGATTAATTGAAGTAGAAATTTCTGGTTTCTTTGGAGACTCAGTTGTATCATCTGATGTTTTTCTGGAAGCTGTCTTATGGGAGAGAAGTTTGCTGAAGCAATCACGTGAGAGGCTGTTTTGGTGAGAACAGATAAGTGGTGTTCTTCTGCCAGCTATCTTCTGAAAAGGCATGTGATATTTTTCTGGAACAGATATGTGAGAGAGCACATGATGTTTAGAGAGAATAAAAATATAACCCCACAGATAGTGAGAGGACATTCTTGTATTGGTTCACCTTGCAACACTTTGCTGCTCTTTACTGACAACTCTCTTGGCAGACTCTTTGCAAGGCTTTGCTGGTTTTCACTGATCTTCACTTTTCATGACTTTGTAGAGAGAAATGGGCCAGATAACTTTTATGATATTCCAGCTACTTCTAGCTGCTTCTGCTGACTCATGCTAATTTGTGGACCCTCCTTGTTTATACTGGATCTAGCCAATGCTACTCATTTGTGTTTGGTGTTTTGAACAGGACTACTGATATGATGACAATAAAGATTGAAAATGCCTCAAAGAACTATTTCTAAACAGGTCCACATCCCTCCCTGTTTCCTATAAATCTTTCTTTTTCTCTACTACTAGTTGGTGGGCTCAACGGAAGGTTGAAGCATTTAAGAACCCTTATTAAAGTAGGTTTTGAAAAATCTATGCCTACAAAGAATCAAATAATTTAAAGTAATCATTTGCAACTGGCATTTAAAAGAGATCAGTACTCATGTTTTCAAAATATTTAACTTATTTTACATTAAAGATTTCAAGTTGTGTAATAGTTGATATTTAGTGTAACACTATGCTTTCTTTATTTCTCTCTGCTCCTTAGTGATCCAGGTTATCAGACATTTTATTGTCAGTCTAGCTATGTCCCAGAAGCACATGGTAGGTGATTTTTTTATTCACACATTTCAGTAAAACATTTTTTGGGGGGCTGGAAAGATAGCTCAATTGCTAAAAGTATTTTTTGCTTTTGCAGATGACTCAAGGTTTTAGTTCTTAGTACCCTCATTGTGTATCACAATTACCTAGAATTTCAATTTAAAGGGTTCCAGTGCCCTCTTCTGATCCCTGTATGCACTGCATTTATATAGTGCAAATACAGCCAAAATACTCATACACATAAAACCAAAGTAAAAAAAAAATTAAATATCAGAGAGATGTTTTAAACCTTTTTAATAAAATAGTTCCAAGTAGCCTCTCTTGATTATCACTTGCAGCACCTGCCTTCCCTTCTGATAACTATTTACTTATCAGTTACATATTTATTTTTCTTCCCTGCTATATATTTTATAAAGAAAGTAACTTTGCATCCATTTTTTGTACTAGAAAAACATGATTTGTTACAAGCCCAATTTAATTATTCATTTATTTTTTCTTATTCACTTTGCATCTGTCTCACTGTCCCTTTCCCCATCACCTCTCCTATAATCCTTCCCTAATCTCCTCTCCCCTTCTCCTTTGAGCAGGTTCTTTCCTGCAAAGGGGTTCTCCTGCTACCCTAGCACATCAAGTTTTGGTGAGGCTAGGCACATCAACTCCCACTGAGGCAGCCCATCTAAAATAACACATCCCAATGACAGGCAACAGTTTTTAGGAGAGCTCCCTGCTCCAGTTATTCAAGACCCACATGAAGACGAAGCTGTACATCTGCTACATATGTGCAATGAGGTCTACGTCCAGCCCATGTATGTTTTTTGGTTGGTAGTTCAGTCTCTGAGAGCTCTAAGGGTCCAGGTTAGTTAACTCTGTTGGTCTTTCAGTAGAATACTTATCCCAATAGAGGTGTAATCCTTCTCCCTCTTCTTCCATAAGAGTCCCCAAGCTTCATCTACTGTTTGGCGGTCGGTATCTGTATCTGTCTCAATCAGCTGCTGGGTGGAGTCTCTCAGAGGACAGCCATGCTAGATTCCTGTCTACAAGCATAACAGAGTATCAATAATAGTGTCAAGGATTGGTGCTTGCCTATGAGATGTGTCTGAAGTTGGGCCAGTCATTGTTTCAGTCCAAGTTTTAATGAGTGAATGTTCTTCATAAATTTTCTCTCATCTTTAATCCCTTTTCATTTAAACAGACAAGCCAAGGTTTTTTCCATTGCTAAAGGTAGACTATTTGATTCATAGTAGTGATATCTTCTATATTATTAAGAACAATAAAAATTGCCCGTATATTTGAAAATTATAAAATCAAGAGAATAATTCACTTCTCTAATTTATCACTTCTCTGTATTGAGTAGATTAGGTAGCAAAATTAAGCAACATAATTGTTTTGGCAAGACATTAAATCCTGGTATTTAACTTTTTCTTATATAAACACTTAGATTTTGCTTGGAACATGATCAGATAAATAATAGCACATAGATTCTATTTTATGATGCAGAACTATTTGGAAAATTCTTCCAAGGTATCTATGCCCAGAACATGGATCACCTTTTCCCCATTATGTAAAGCTATAAATTGAAAATCATTTCCACAGTTTTCAGTTGATCCTTTAAATTCAGGATTTTAAAGGAGTACTGCTTCAAACATTTGCTTTTATAATCTCCTGAATTTGGAAATTTGTCAAATTACACATCATACTTGTTGGTAAGAAGTACCTTGATTTAACATAGAACCTGTATTGTCTACAGTGAAGAAGTCATTAAAGAGTCTCATCCCACTTGGGAGACATGTACACAAAACCTTGTCAGAATTTTGAGAAGCATTCCATGTGGGTTAGAGAGCAACTAGAAATAATGAAAATTGATCATGGGATTAGATTTAACATAAGTCCTTTTCTTCCCTTTCCCTCCACCCATGCACACTCTTGTCTACCCTTCTTTTTCCCTTTCTCTTTGTTTCTGGCTCTGTTTTTCTCTTTGTAGAGGAGGTTTTGATGGTGTCCTATTCACCAATTGGTTATTGATCTGTTAGTAAACAAAGCCGTGGACTAATTGCCAGGTGTAAGGAATAGGTGTGACTTCTGCATTCCTGGAAGAAAGGAGAGAGACACAAGAGAGAGGAGAGTTTGCCAGGCTTTAGAGGGAACCAAGCAGCCATGTGAGATTTCAGAAGGAGGGGGGCCTGTGGCTGCTCCTATAAGTAGGTGGTCAGGGGTATTTAGCAGGGACTAGAAGTAATTTGGAACTGAAGTGTAGGGCAGTAGGGTAGGTAGGAGGAGTATATATACAGAATGTTGTTAAGGGCACACTTTTCCAGGTGGGAGATAGTAGTGCCCACCAATTGTGTCCAAAGGCAAGTTGAAAAGGAACAACTCTGTGTGTATGTGTGTTTTATCTATGGATAAAAGGGAAGCTGTGTGGGGGTTGGTAGCATAGCTCATTCTGGGAGCTAAGGTAGGGTAGTGAAAAACTACACACAGGAGATGACAATGTTGACGGCGAGAAACGACTATTAATTTAGGTATTCTCAGATTGATCATATACACACAATGATACAGGTCAAGAGCAGAGCAAGTCACATGGTGGCTCCATCACACAGGAAACTTAAACAAAGGAACACAGGGAAGAGTCAGGATGGCTGCTTTGAGGTAGAGAGCCAGACAGTAAAAGCTGCCTGCTTCCTATAAGCAAGTAATCAAAGGATAGATTTCTAAAGTTTGGATTAACTGTTTTTAAGATAAAAGAGAATATACAGATTTTGACCCAGCCACTTGGGAATTCTTCCCATGGTTCTAAGATAATACAAAGGGTTTGGGTTCAGATGCCCTGGAAGCTCTGCTGTGCAGAGACAGGCTGCCTGGATGAAGGGAGAGAGGAGCATGCAGTCAAGGCTGCTGAACTCCAGCAAGCAAAGGATAAAGATAAAGGAAATTTGATGTAATTGTTTTTAAGGATAGAAGGGAGTAAAACGGTAATCATTCAAATATGCTTAAGTATACAGAGATATTAAGCTCCACAGAAGGGAGAAGTTAGGGAAGTTGAATGAAAAAAAAAATGCTTTAGAGAAGATTTGAAAGGATAGCACTCAAATTCTATGAACATAGGCTCCATAGGCATTCTGGCATCATTTATCCTGGCATGATAGATTAACCTCAAGCTTATACAGTAAGCAGAAGGGAATTTAGAAAAATTAATTACAGAGAAATAAAAATATTGAGGAATTCAATCTTAAAAATTAGATTGAAGCTAGGAGATAGGCGACCTGGCCTATCTCAGACAGTAGAAATTTAGGCCTTGAGATTATATACATAGAGAGCATGGAAATAGGCTCATACAATATGTAGACAGAGATATTAAATAAATAAGTTAGGCCTTGATCTCATGCAGGTCAGTCCAGGAGACAGCAAAAGCACTATCCCTACAGATATTTGTTTAGATTGCCTTATTTGCTTTGAATTGTTTTAATTATCAATATGAGTGTGATTTTTGAGTTTCGTGGTTATATTAAGATTTCTTTGGAAGAATGGTCAAGCTAAAGGTTTAATGATTTCCAGTTACTGGACCAACGACATGCATTTTGGGGGGAAATGCCCTACAGGAAAGGAGAAGAGACCATAGATGCCTTCTATAGCGATATGGATCAGATATGACAAGGGGAGACCCCCTGAAGAACTAGAAAATTTAAGAGAATCAAATATAATGAGTTACATCTACTTTCCAAATATGATTGGGCTTAAGGCCTCTTGGATTGACACCTAAATGGGAAACTGGAGATAAAATAAGACAGTTAGGGTTCTGTTTTACAATCATTTTAGCCTGCTCCTTAGTGATCTTATGTTGGAATCTCAAGATGTGACTAGAGAGATGAAATTTATTATGATCACATCTAGCCAATGTAACAGGATCCAAAATTAAGGCTTCTCTTATTAAAGCTCTGTCAATATGATCATTATCTGTAGCTAAAGGTCCAGGAAGACCAGAATGAGCTCCTACATGGTCAATATAAAAGAGATTTTTTTTTCTGGTAAGAATGAGGTTTTGTAGTTGTGAAAAAGAGATTTGGCTGGTGTATTGAACTGAAATACACCACAAGTTTTTAACAAGGGGACAGACTGAGCCACATATAGGCTATCAGTAAAAAGATTAGAAGCAGCATTTACAGACTGAAAAACATTTAGAACTGTTGCCAAGTTCTGTTAGCTGAGTAGAGAATCTAGGAGTCTCTATGACTACCTGTTGATTATTTATAAGATACCTTGTTCGTCCTTTAGAGGAGCCATCAGTAAAGACTAAAAGAGCATCTTGTAAAGACTGCAAAGAAGTCCTGTTAGAAAATATAACCTCATGTACACTTAAAAATTGTATGAATCTATCTGGAGGATAATGATTGTCTATAATGTCATTAAATCTTATTTGAGTAAGCAACCAGTTTGTATTATGTTGTTTTAACCAAGTATTTTTGATCTGTATTAAAAGGCTGAATAATGACATTGGGGTTTTTTT
This sequence comes from Arvicanthis niloticus, assembly GCF_011762505.2. Taxonomy (NCBI): domain Eukaryota; kingdom Metazoa; phylum Chordata; class Mammalia; order Rodentia; family Muridae; genus Arvicanthis; species Arvicanthis niloticus. The sequence continues at coordinate 63,901,295 of NC_047672.1, read as the reverse complement.
GTCAAAATAAATTAATGTCTGTTTTTTTTTCAAGTATAATCAAATGGACTACTGTCTCATAATATGGCAGGATGTTACATTTAGGAGATATATTTGAATGTATCTACATGAGTGGAGGCTTTTGCCACAACAATCTTGTAGGTGTATAAGTTGTATTAAAAATCAACAAATGTAGAGGCAAGGAATAATCTATATAAGTAACAAATTGTTTCTCAATAGCTTTTTTTACTTGTCATAAGGCCAACAATCTTTTTTGAGTTTAAAGATCAAGAAGAAGCAGAATCAGCACTCCCTTTGAGAATATCAAATAGAGATTTTAATTTTCTTGAAGTAAGCTTTAAATAGGGACAAAGCCAATTGATATCACCTAACAGCTTTTGAAAATTATTTAAAGTTTTTAAACTATTTTTTCCTCATAGTCATTATCTATAATACCTGGCCCATAAGCTGTCTGTTGTGAATGTCTTTGGGCCTGAGTCTGACCCCTCCCCAAAGTACAAGCAAGGCAATAAACAAATTTTAGGAAACACCCTTTTAGGGGCTGGTCAGGATGACAGACAGGAATATCTGTCACACAAACTTCTGTTGCCCACTGTGTATTGACTTAATTTCAATGTAAATGTTCGAGATTAAGAACATATCTATATCTTGAGGCCTGGCCTAAAGATTATCTTTCTTATATCAAGGACAAATTTCTTGCACACGACCTTAGTGATCTGATTGTTTGTTTGTGTCTTTGTTCTGGGACATTCATTTTAAAAATGACCTAAATCTTCACATTTGAAACATATTCTATCTTTACAGTTCTGTGTAAGCATTGTTTGTACAGTGGTCTCTTGTAAGGCATCAGCCATTGTCAGACCCTGATTGTATGAGGGTCCAATTTCAGCACAAAGGCAAATGTATCCATGTAAGTCTGTCTTTGTTTTGTATGATCTGATAGCTGCATGGCAGGCTGCATTAATATTTTCATAAGCCAATTGTGTAACAAAAGGAATTTCTGCTTTAGGATCTCCAAAAATTTTACTAGTTGCTTTCAGCAGCCTGTCTACAAATTTCTGAAGCTGTTTGTTAGGGCCTTGTTTAATACTAGATAAATTTCTACTAAGATCTCCTTTATTAAGTAATTGATTTTCAGCATGATGGGCAGCCATTGCAATCTGTGTATACAGTCTTGTAGGCAGTTTAATCTGGTTAGCATGACCTTCATATTGACCTTCTCCTAGAAGCATGTGAAGATCTCAATCTGGGTTCCTTCTGGTCTGAGCACTGAGCAGATCCTGAGTAGCAGCTCTGCTTCCAATCTCACAGAAACCAGAGGAAGCCAGCCTTTCAGGAGCTCTAACCTGGGCAGTATCTTAGGTAAGGAAAAAGCAACACCTGCCCCAAACAGAGAGTAACTGGGACCCACTAGGACCTAAAAAGTCACTCCTGGCCTGGAGCACTGATTCTTTCCTGTCTTTACTAAAACACTTAGCAGATCTTGGGCCCAGCTCTATCCCTAGTAGTAGCACCCACTCCACACAATTCTGATACAAACAAAATAATAGGAAAGACAGGCTCCAGTTGGAGACAGGGCATGGAGCACTAAGGAGATCCAGGTGTCAAAAGGCAAGCACAAGAACATAAGAATCAACAACCCAGGGAACTTGGCAACATTAGAAACTAGTTCTCCCATACAAGAAAGTCCTGAATTTCCCATATCACTAGGAAAGCAAGATTTAGATTTAAAATCACTTCTAATAATGATGATAGCAGACTTTAAGAAGGACAGAAATAACACTCTCAAAGAATTTGAGAACACAGGTAAACAAGTAGAAGCCTTTAAAGAGGAAACACAAAAATCCCTTAAACAATTACAAGAGAACACAACCAGACAGGTGAAGGAATTGAATAAAACTATCCAGAACATAAAGTTGGAAGTAGGAACAATAAAAAAAATCTCAAAGGGAGACTACCTTGGATATAGAAAACCTAGGAAAGAAATCAGGAGTCATAGATGCAAGCATCACCAACAGAATACAAAGGATAGAAGAGAAAATCTCAGGTGAGGAAGATACCATAGAAAATATTGACACAACTGTCAAAGAAAACACAAAATGCAAAAAGTTCTTAACACAAAATATCCAGGAAATCCAGGATACAATGAGAAGACCAAACCTAAGGATAATAGGTATAGATGAAAGTGAAGATTCCCAAATTAAAGGGCCAATAAATATTTTCAACAAAATTATAGCAGAAAATTTCCCAAATCTAAAGAACAAGATACCCATAAACATACAAGAAGCCTATAGAAAGCCAAATAGACTAGACCAGAAAAGAAATACCTCATGTCACATAATAATCAAAACACCAAGTGCACAAAACAAATAAAGACTATTAAATGCAGTAAGGGAAAAAGGCCAAGTAACATATAAGGGCAGACCTATTAGAATTACACCAGACTTCTCACCAGATGCTATAAAAGCTAGAAGATGCTGGACAGATGTCATACAGACCCTAGAAGAACACAAATGCCAGCCCAGGCTACTATACCCAGCAAAACTCTCAATTAATATAGATGGAGAAACCAAGATATTCCACGACAAAACCAAATTTATACATCTTTCCACAAACCCAGCATTACAAAAGATAATAGCAGGAATGCTCCAATAAAAGAAAAGAAATTATACCCTAGA